>NC_133811.1:31295264-31413895 GCF_043250625.1 Sebastes fasciatus
GGTCAGCTCAGAAAGTAGAAGATATATTTTTATATGGTTTCTTGTTACACTGTTTATTATTAGGTATTATAGGTTGTTGTTCTCATTTTTCAGTAATAGAAATCTTATGTGCAATACCTAATTAGTTGAATATATATATATATATATATATATATATATATGTAAACTTTTAAAGTGAAGTTATTTAGACTCTCAGAAAAGCAGTGTACCTAAATCTGCTGTCACGCTGCCAGCTGGTTTTGTTTACCATCTTTTTAATGTTAATGATGCTTGTTTTGATGCTTGTTTATCCTGGCATAAGTATATACAATACTCTCCATGTTGTTGACTACAGCGCTGATTGAACATGTTCACTGCTGTTCAGCTTCAGAGGACAGAACGTTGGTGATATCTGTTATTCAGTACCAGTCTGTATTATTTGATTTTATCTTTGTGTTCCTTTCATAATGACATTAATGTCAGTGTGGGCCTCTGTAGCGGATTTTGAATCATATGATAGTATAACCCTTCATTTATGATTTGATGGAATTAAACTGTATTGTTTTTATATAATTCACCCCGATAAACATCTATAGTCCGAGTGTGATATTAACATTTTAACAGTCACGTTGACCGTGTGGGTTATCACGGAGGTCAGTTATCACGGAGGTCAGTTATCACGGAGGTCAGTTATCACTGAGGTCAGTTATCACTGAGGTCAGTTATCACGGAGGTCAGTTATCACTGAGGTCAGTTATCACGGAGGTCAGTTATCACGGAGGTCAGTTATCACGAATATAAACGGACTATCGACATGCTATACTATGACTACTTTATGACTTAGACATTCTATACTTTAGACTTTTTTTTGACATACTATAATATCACTTTTTTCTCTTACAACTAAAACCAGAGTCAGAAGGAACAGACGTGTCTGTTAGTCTCCACCTGGTGGACGGGTAGTGATGTCACACGGTGTAAATCAAGTCTTAACATTGACCTGATTTAGGGTCAAAAAGCAGCTTTGAAGAACTACTAGTGTATCTGATTACTACAGATTACTAATATTAGCTGTTATTAATATTAAAGCCTGGTTGAACATTTCTGCCTCTGATGACTAATGCTTGATTTATACCCGTGTGTGTTCAGTGGGGGGGGAATCCTCCTGCTGCGACACACAGCATGCCATTTATTTATAATTTGGCAGGTGATTTTCAGATCCTCTATCAGACGGCCTTTGATTTATTTGATAGGAGTGATTCAATAGTTCCATATATGTTTGACCCAAGACAACATAACATATATAATGTATAATAAGAGTTGGATGATGAGGAGGAGCTCCTCTGCCTTTAATTAATAAGGTAGTAGCTGTTGTAGCGGATGTGAGGTACTTCAGGGTTCACACTCTTTTTGTTTCCAGCTGGTATGACAGACAGAGATCAAACACTCACCGGCCACTTTATTAGGTACACCTTGCTAGTACCGGGTGGTCTTCATCTGCTTCAAGGTTGGACGTGTTGTGCGTTCAGAGATGGTATTCTGCATACCTTGGTTGTAACGAGTGGTTATTTGAGTTACTGTTTCCTTTCTATCATCTCCAACCACTCTGCCCATTCTCCTCTGACCTCTGACATCAACAAGGCATTTCCGCCCACACAACCCCCGCTCACTGGATATGTTCTCTTGTTGGGACCATTCTCTGTAAACCCTAGAGATGGTTGTGGTGAAAATCCCAGTAGATCAGCAGTTTAATACTCAGAATAGCCCGTCTGGCACCAACAACCATGCCACGTTCAAAGTCACTTAAATCCCCTTTCTTCCCCGTTCTGATGCTCGGTTTGAACTTCAGCAAGTCGTCTTCACCACGTCTAGATGACGTAATGCATTGAGTTGCTGCCATGTGATTGGCTGATTAGCTATTTGTGTTAACAAGCAATTGAACAGGTGTGCCTAATAAAGTGGCCAGTGAGTGTATGTTCCTCTGTGGAAGTCTGATTTAAAAGATGTGCAGTCTACGTCTCTAACTTATCTTAGAAATAATGACAAATTAAACCATAGAATAATGCAAACACAAACACACCGCCAGATGGAAGCAGGAATGTCTACTGTTTCTATGACTTTTTCAGGAGGTGTGAGCTCCGCAAACCAACCCCAAGGTCACGGTGGGAAGTACCGTAGGGGTGTGGAGGATGCTGCAGCAACAACTGGCAGATATTATAGCACCTGCATGTTTTTAAACTATACATTTAAAAGAAATGATAAATAAAAAAGTTACATGTAATTTGTGTTGTTTATGTTTGTATTCAAATATATTCATCATCAGTCAGTTTGCACATTTGGTGGCAACGTCTGATGTTTCTTTTTTGGTTTACTTTATATTTATGTCATTTTAGTTTTTAACATTCGATCGTTTAGTTTGACATGTTTTGTGTCCCTCTGTTGGACATAAGACATCCCAGGTTGTCCTCTGGATTCAGAGTGTTTCATGGATCCATAAATAAATCAAAAATAGGTTTTGTTGTAGAACCATCACCGTGACTTATTTCCTTTATGTCCTTAAAAAAAAGTATTCATACTATCAACATATCAGACTGTAAACTGTAAACTGTGAATAACCCCCCCTCCTCCTCAGGGAGGTAAAGTCCAGAGCTTCAGCAGTAGATGGGCTCCGGTAGGCTGGAGGTCAGACTGTCCTGCTCTGCTGTAGAGAGCTCCGCTGGCTGCCAGTGACACTCGATCAGAGCGTCGTACAGCTCCTCACTGAGCTCCATGAACTTCCTGTTGGCCTCCGACACGTCCAGCTCCAGACCGGGGTCTGCAACACGGAGACGGAGGATTACAAAGAGCTTCACAGACAGAAGACCAGATGATGAGTGGCTACAGTTCAAATCACATACTTTTACTTTTTACTTCTAGTAAACATACTGCAGCTGCCCTTACCAAGTACGTTCTGTTGCATGCAGTATGCATACTATTAGGACATTCTACTTCCTCATAACATTGTGCCTCTTGCTCATATATCTGCAGAACAGCCAGAACAGCATGCTGTCTTACAAACTGCAGAATGTGAGTGGATGTAGTAGGACATCC
This sequence comes from Sebastes fasciatus, assembly GCF_043250625.1. Lineage (NCBI taxonomy): Eukaryota > Metazoa > Chordata > Actinopteri > Perciformes > Sebastidae > Sebastes > Sebastes fasciatus. The sequence continues at coordinate 31,298,334 of NC_133811.1, forward strand.
TGGTACTTTTGGCATACTGCATTTGAAATACTATGTATTGGAACATACTAAATCTTGTTCTGGTATAGTAAATAGTATGGTGGTATGAGTACTGGAACGCACAGACTGTCACATAAAATACATTAATAAGACTACATCAAATCAGATCACGGTTGTTCATAGAATGATGAATTATTGCCGGACTTCTTTATTAAAAATGTTTGTTTTGCTGCCCCCGAATAATAAACCAGAATAAACTGCTTCAAAAATCAGCTTATTTATGCAATAAAAACCTTTGAGATATACGATAAAACATTCTGGAGATATCCCCTTGGGACTAAACAATCACAAATCTAATTGATAATAATTGAAATCAATAATGAAAACAGTAATTTGAGGTCCCTTAATCTTGATACTGACCTTCAAGTCCGTCCTCCGGAACCGCTTCACTTTCCTAAAAAAAGAAAACGCATCTTAGAATGACTCACGTCTCAATGACTCAACATTTAGTCCCATTTAATCAACTCTAGTGCCCAAAACAACCGGTCCGAGACGGCTGGTGAGAGGCGAACCAAAGCACAGGCTGTCTGTGTGAGGATTGGTTGAGATGGACAGCTGGTAAACGGCAGGTTAACATGAGTTTGATTGATACTGGGCCGAACAGAACACACAGAATATGATAAAGTTCACAAAAACAATGCTGTTTCTAAAGTCCTTGGAGATGATCTGGAGGAGAAAGGATTCACGGCAGATCAGTGCCGAGTCAAAGAGAAAACACTTTAACAGCAACACATCAAAGTCTGTGATCCCCTGTATAGAAGTGGCTCCTTCAAACGCCACATCAACACCCCTAAAGCTAATTATCGTTTTTATTTGTGCTCTGTGAAACCGAACCAGACTAAATAGAAAACGGACCATTTACTCTGATTGCGGCTGGTGAAAGAACCCTATGTGACGGTTTTCAACAGCGGCGGTTTAACAGAGAGAGCTTACCTGTGGCGGGGGGTACTGGGTGTAGTCATACTGCTGGTAGTTGTAGCCGTAGCCTCCTCCGGTCTGATCGTAGCCCCAGGAGGGGTAGTAGCCGGGATAGGCCTGCTGCTGGTACTGGTTGTACTGGTCGTAGTTTTGTCTGTATCCTGAGTTGGACTGCCACGATCGGTGCTCCGACGGCTGCTGCTGCTGCTGCTGCCGGTTCCTTAAACTCAAAGAGGGAGGAAGAGACACACTGTTGAGCTGCACCAAGAAAAGGAGCTTGGTGAAAAGGAGCAGAGGCTTTGAGAAGAACTCACTTGTTAGCAGCCAGACTCAGTCTCAGAGGTTTACTCCCCAGTCCCACGGCACCCTGACACTCGTCTAACGCCCGCTTCTGCAGCCGCTCGTCTGGGAACTGAACGAAGCCGCAGCCCCTGCAGACGGACAAGAGAGACCTTAAAGCACACCATATCTTCACATTGGATGAGTGCAGCTGGTCTGAAAACAGCCAACTGAGTGGAGAAGTGAAATGAAATGACACCAAAGCTGTGCGGCTCCTCATGGAGACATCAATCTAATTATTAAGTTTTGAGGAAGGTGGGAACACATATCTTCACTGATATATACAGTACGTACATGTGTTACAGATGTTCTCCATATTGTGTGGTGACGTGTTAATACTCACTTGGAGTTGCCCATGCTGTCCAGCACCACTTTTCCACCCCGACAGGACGGGTAGCGGTTGTAGAAGAACTCATAAAGCATCCCATCGTCCACCTCTGGAGTCAGATCTCCCACAAACAGAGAATACATCTGACTACAACACACAAAGACACACAAAGACACACAAAGACACACAAAGACACACAGTATGATGCGTCAATGAAACGAGGAATCTATGAGCATTTTGTAATTAAAGGGTAACTTTGCTATTTTTCAACCTGGAGCCTACTTTCCCACGTTCTTGTGTCCCGTTCCTCCACCGGGCTTTGAAATGTGTTTTGGGTGATCATATTGACCATGAGGACAGAAGCAGCAGGTTAAACCACTCTTCATTTAACTTGAATAGAAGTTGGTTCATTATATTTGAATGTTAAATATTGCCTTGTATCTTGAGAAGCAGCAGGTTGAAAAATACCAAAGCTATTCTAATGTCACGATCATCTTTGATTTCCTGCGTCTCCATCTGGACTCACCCGCTGTCCTGTTTCCCAAACGTGGCTCGGTTCAACTTGAATCTTGTGGGCTGTGAGAGAGAAACATTAAAGTCCACCGTGAGTCTCCATCAACGGAGATAAGAAGTAAAGAACACACGGCTACTGAACGAGCAGGCTTCATACCGGGTTGGCTCCTGGTAAGGCTTTCCCGTTGATCTTGCGGAGACATCTCTCAGCCGTGGCCTCGTCCGTCATCTCCACGAAACAGTAACCCAGAGCACCCCTGGGTGACGACACACTGTTTAACGTCAGTTAAATAGAACAGGACTCCAACAGAGGGACAACATGTTGTGGTGTTTAGTTCTCACCCTGTCATCTTGTTGCGTATGATCCTCACGTTGATCACCTGCTCCCCCATGGTGGAGAAGGACCTGGTGATGAACTTCTCATCCATGTAGGCCTCCAGCTACACGCAGCAGGAACACAGGGGAGAGAAACAGAGAGCTCAGGAAGCATTCAGGCAGGGTTCTGATTCAGTTCAGCTGTTGTCTACATGGTGATGTGGTCTACATGGTGATGTGGTCTACATGGTGATGTGGTCTACATGGTGATGTGGTCTACATGGTGATGTGGGATGTGGTCTACATGGTGTTGTGGTCTACATGGTGATGTGGTCTACATGGTGATGTGGTCTACATGGTGATGTGGGATGTGGTCTACATGGTGATGTGGTCTAGATGGTGATGTGGTCTACATGGTGATGTGGTCTACATGGTGATGTGGTCTACATGGTGTTGTGGTCTACATGGTGATGTGGTCTACATGGTGATGTGGTCTACATGGTGATGTGGTCTACATGGTGATGTGGTCTACATGGTGTTGTGGTCTAGATGGTGATGTGGTCTAGATGTTGATGTGGTCTACATGGTGTTGTGGTCTACATGGTGATGTTGTCTAGATGGTGATGTGGTCTACATGGTGATGTGGTCTAGATGGTGATGTGGTCTAGATGGTGATGTGGTCTACATGGTGTTGTGGTCTAGATGGTGATGTGGTCTAGATGGTGATGTGGTCTAGATGGTGATGTACTCCATCAGGGTTCCGTTGGTCCCGTTTGGGCCCATCAGGTCCACCTCAGAGGACCTGAACCAGCCGAACCAGAGCTGTGTGTTGCTTCACTGCTGTAAGGTACCGACTAACCTGAACTAACCACTCGTCTATCAGGTACTCAGAGTTATCAGACTAAACGAGGTGATATTACAGTGTTGGTTCTCTAAAGGCTCGGCTCACCTCACCTCACCTCACCTCCATTAATGACACACAGCACACCTGAACTGAATGGACTGTAATGCTGTGCTGTCTTCCACTGTGGAGTCCTCTGAAATATATTCATTATTTATGTTTTATGAGAGTTAAAGTTCTTTAAACATGGTCATGGAGCATATTCACTGTTTATTAGTATTGTGTGGGCATCGTTCCTATGCAGAGGTCAGTTTAGTTATTTACTGACTACACTGAGGGCGTTATATATATAATATATATATATGTATAATATATATAATATATATTATATATATATATATAATATATTATATATATATAATATAATATATATATATATATAATATATATATATATATATATATATTATATTATATTTATAGTGTTGAGTTGAATGTTATTTTGTTCTGTAATGACCTTGTTCTCTTTTCTTAAAGCTGACTCTAGCTGCAGCAGACTGATCACAATCACATGAACTAATACTGTTGGTGACAATATCAAATAAACTCTTGAATCCTTCATCACACTGAGCTCATGCTAACATGCTAACATGCTAACATGCTAACATGCTACCATGCTAACAGCATCAGATCCATGTTAAAGGTATTGATCTACTCACGTTGCCCATCCATAACGTGCTCATGCTGCCGCCGGAGAGATGAATATTGAAGCCTGACTGTGTTCGTTATGAGTTAATCTGAGTTTAAAGGCTGCACATGCTGACTCTGGAGGTGTTAAGATGCTAACTAGCCTAGCAGTGAAGGCGGAAGTACACCAACATTACGTCCTGACGTCACGCTGCGTCAGTTGCTTCTTCTTCTATGGCAGACTAGACGCTGCTATGACGTAATGCTGCCCTCTACTGATGATTAAAGGATCCTTTAACAGTTACTTTAGTTTGTTGTATAGTTCAGTACTGAGCAGATACTACACCAGTTTCTATAGGTTAGTCCAGGCTCACTATATACATATACATATATACACATATGTGTATGTATATATATACATACAGTATATACACAGATACATATATACACATGTGTATATATGTATCTATACATACTGTATATACATATACATGTGTATGTATATACAGTATATACATACACATATATACACATGTGTATGTATATATATACATACAGTATATACACATACATGTATATACTGTATATACACACAGATACACATATATATGCATATATAACCTCATTTTATTGTATATTTACTCTACTTGTATTGATGTTTTTGCTCTATATGTTTGTACCTTGTTCTGTACTTGTTTTGGTATTTTGCCGTTTGCACCTCATGGTCTTCATTCATTCTGTAGTTTTGCACCGGGGACCAGAGAAACCTCTCAGTATAATGCAATACTATATATATATATATATATTTAGCAACAAAGGAAGCCAACAGAGCAACGGTGCCGTCATGTAATCTGTGTGTTCACTGGAGTTTATTGACATTTACAGAAACCACTGAATGAAGTATGAAGTCTGGTTCTGGAAGGAGGAGCACTGAAGACTGCTGAGGACAAACACAGCAAACTCAAAGAACAGATTCTGGCTTCTGATCCCTCAGATAACAACGTGGTTTATAGCTTTCAAATGATGCATTTATAGCTATACAATCCAGATGTTCCTAATATACGACATTAACGGGCATCCTCCAGACATAAAAACCAGCTGCAGTGTGCACGGTTGGAACATCATTTGCAAACTTGTACAACAAACTGTAAACATGGAAAACAAAATATCGGTCTGTGTGCACTATAATCTGAACCAATTACTTAATGATCTAACAGATGTTGATTCCATGATTTCATTTAAAAATGTATTTTATATTATTTCCTTAGATAAAGAACGAACTCCCCACATTAATCTAAACCCTCCAAAGGCCCTGGGTCCAGATGAACACAACATGTAGTCCAGGTAGTCAAGTTTGCAAGTCATGTTATACCACACATACAGTACCTAACACACCTTAGTTGAGCAGGTTTTTATGTCACAGTAACATGTCATTAGCCCCATTATTATGTTTACAAGTCAAACAGACACAGTAGAGATGTGACGATCACATCCCGACACAGATCAAAGTATACGTCCTGTGGACCCGGCAGCAGAAACTCTTCATATCATGATAATATGGTAGAAACATACTTCAGATAAGGTGCTGCTGACTGACCGTCGCTGCTTGTTCCAGATAAAACCTACCGTATTACATCTGTAAATACAAATCTACAATCGTATAAATGTACAGGCATTACAAGGAGATGTCCATGAGACAGATTTCAACGACACTGCACACATTACATACAGTAGGAGGGTGAAGGGTCGTTCTGGTGAGCTTGTGAAGGTCCACCTACTGCTGCAGCCTACATCTGAGCCTGGAGCTCCATCTGCTGATTAACACCATGAAGATGCAGCACTGAAAGTCTAGTAAACCTGAAATCACACAAGTTAAGATCCACAAGTTCTTGTGAGATCAATATATGTTATGCATGTTTTATCTTATCCACACACAAGTTAAATGGTTTACACATTATCCTGTTAACAAAAGAGATCTTCTGAGTCACACAAGATCTTTTGTTGTGTGCACAAGATTTAAAAAAAACTTTTTTAGGACTCCAAAAGTAAGTGGACCTTGACCTAGACCAGGGGTCAGCAACCTTTACTATCAAAAGAGACATTTTAGGCAAAGAAAATAATAATAATAATCTGTCTGGAGCCGCAAAACATGTGATCATTGTGATGAAGGTAACTCAGTTTATAGTCTAAGTATATAGTATATCAGTCTAATGCAGTGAGGGACAAAGAGCAGATGTACTATGGAGTATTAGGACCACATTGAGGGAAAACACATCTGAGATTTACACAATAAAGTCAGAATATTACGAGAATAAAGTCATAACTTTAGGAGAAAAAAAGAAAATAACACGTCAAATTAGTACTTTATAATATTATGACTTTATTCTCTAATCTCAGATTTATTGTTTTCCTCAATGTGGTCCTAATACTCCGTCGTACCGTCGTACCATAGACCTACAACAATGATACATAAAAATGAAAATGTAAACAAAGAACAGTTATTCATTTCCATGTTTATGAATCCACAGGGAGCCTCTGAAGAGGAGCTGAAGAGACGCAGGATGCTGACCTCTGGTCTTTACTGTCACACAAAGTTACACAGTTCAGATCAAGACTAGATGACCTCTTCGAAAAGCTAACGTGATTATCATTATCATTAGTTTGGAAATCAATCCGCCTACTACGTGTTGGTATGATCGGATACATGAGATAATGTTTTGCACTGCAGGAATGATTTGAAACACATCATCAAAAACGAACAGCACACGTCTGAAATCATACACAGAAGAAGGCATGGTGACCAGTTCCCTAGAACTAGAGCAGGCTACGTCTACAAATCAACACCAGAGGAAGGTTTCAAACGCCAAATCGTATCTGGTTCAAACGTCTCTGCGCTCTCCGCTGTGTGGGGGGGGGCAGGTACAGAATGTATGTAAGGCAACACAAACCCCAAAACCTCTGTGAGGAAACAGGGAACTGAACCAGACTGAGAACATGAATGTGGTTACGAATACGTCTTTAACATAATCATCTAGTATTCTGAAGACACAGTAAAACATGATTCTTTAAGACTGCTAGAACAAGAGACTGTAATATAAAGATTTAGTAACATTATGTAGGTCTTCTCTCTACGTCTTCTGGGACACCTTTCTTTCAAAAATACGACCCACATGGACACACCATGAAGTAACTCGATAGAATGAGACATCGAGTTCCTGACGACCACAAAGCTCCTCCTGATATCTCCAGAGAACCTACGAGTTAAAGCCACAATGTGAAGAATTTGAAATGCTCCAACTCGGGCTCGCCAGACACCGTTGTGGACAGCAACACATGCTGCCATGGCAACACGTTGTCATCCCAACTCGTCATACACTGACGCTCTGTCAGACCCCTCGCCGTCACTTTTCAGTCACAGTAAACACGTTCTTAATGTTGTGAATTAAACAAAACCACTTTGGTTTGGTTCAGACAACAAAACCACTTTGGTTTTGAAAAAAAACAACATGGTTGGGATTTAAATGATTATGATTTTACAGTGAAAATGTGACTTGACGTTGTGAACACGGGGACACAAATGAGCTGATTGTGATGTGAAAGTGAAATGTGACGCAAACACAAACAAACTAACCTGCTTCCAGACCTCTGGATTTGTTAAAAGAGACTCAAATAGGTCTGCTGTTGTGGTCTGTGTTTAAGTCGTGGGCGGAAATGCAGACAGGCCTGGAACCAGATTAGATAAATGACAGAGTACTAACACTCAATAAGGATAAATCCTCAACAGATGTATGCAGGCAGAACATTTCACCGTTCTCCAAAGTGCAGAAATCATCCCAGATACTCTCGCAGGTTCGCTTCATAGGAAGACACGTTGTTCACTCCAGTTACTTACAGATCAGCCAAATATCTACATCTCATTATGCACATCTGTAAGGCTTATTACATTCACACACTCAACATGTACAGACTGTATATAGAGCGCTCTATTCATCAGTTAGATACGTCATATAGGTTTAGAATCATTTGCATGTTTAGGGGACTGATTAGGGTTAATCAACATTAATAAAATCATCTGTTTGGGATAAATATAATTACATTTAGTATCATTAAAGTCAATCTTTTTTATGTGTAATGGGGTCATTTGTGGTGATGAACACAGAGCTTTTTTAGCTTCTTTTAGCTCATTGTTTTGGTTTTACAGTCCAAACCTCTGCTCTGATCAACCTGCAGCAGCAGGCAGCTGATCACAGTGAAAAAGCTCTGATGACCCTTCGTACGCTACGGGCCCAACACCACATAAACACAGTTTGTGACTGTTTGCTAACATGTTCAACATCTCAACTTCATATTTTTCAGTTTGTTGCGCTGCCCACAAGTAGTAAAAAAAAACTCTTCTCAAGACTGTGAACATGAGCAGACATCTCCTTCACTCTGCATCATGTCACTTCCAGCAGAACTCCACCAGACTTCAACCTGACTGGAGGTCTGATCAGCCGGAGGAACTGAAAACAGAACTTTAACTAAAATGTGTGTAATGAAACACGATAGAAAGCTGCGTGTAACGAAGGAGAGAATGATCAGTAGTGTTAGAGTTAGTTTCTTTGTGTGGAAACCAGACGATTAACTGAAGTGCCATCACAAACCTTCTGTCTGACTGACAACCTAACACCAACTAAACCAACCTAGAGATACAGTATGTAGGAATGTAGGAAAGTAAATGTAAACCCGGTGAAGAGGTGTGTTCAGTACACCTGAGGAAGGTAAATGTGCTGTAGACAGACGGCAGACAGACGGGTCTGGGTGAGAGAGTCTGGAGGGCAGTACGGAGGCAGCAGATCAGCCTGAAGTCCAGACCTGGGGAAGGAGACGGTGAAGATTACGAGGTATATGAACCTGCTGGTCCTCCTCACACACACACACACACACACTCAGCACGCACGCGCACACACACCCTCAGTCCAGCTTCTCCTTGTGAACCAGTTTGGGGGCGTCCACAAAGTCTTGGCCGTTAAACAGGATGATGGTGGCTGTGATCGCACTGGCAGCCCCCCAGAACATCACGTAGGCCAGGGTCTCTGTCCACGTGTCCCCTGGAAGACAAACCACAAGAACCTGTAGATCACCTGAAGATCTTCAGCTCAATGTCTACACGTCTGATGGAACACATCCACAGCTGTTTAGTAAATACAGCCGTCTACGCAGGCTGAACGGCTCACTGGACGTTCCTGCTCCTACAGCTCCTCCCTGCTCCCCCACATAGACCATACGAGTGTAGAGACTGATGAGCAGAGAAGAACTTACCGGCCATGAGAAGACAGACGATGCACATGGAAAAGGCCACCAGCATGATGATGGGCAGCTGAGAGAAGAACAGGATTCAGAGGATTAGAAGAATATGAACACATGAACTGCTGATGATGATGATGAGATAAACACAGATATACTGACTGTAAGGAACTTCCAGTCCTTCTGCACACGAAGAGGAGTCGGTCCATCAGACTCATCAACAGCGAAGTTACCAAGAAACAGATCGATGGAGTCCTGGAACCGACAAAACCACAGTGAAACCATGAGTGGACTGATCATACGCACTATTCCAGATCAACCAGCTTCAGATCAAAGGGGTGAACCTCGCTATATATGGGTTGGAGATTATAGCGTGGCATGAGCAGGAAACAGATGCACACAAGTATCATGTGGAGTTCTATGCTCGTCTCAGTTTAAGGCTACAGTGCAACTTGAACGTTCTCTCAGCGGTCTGTGATGGAGCGTTAACGTTCTCTCAGCAGTCTGTGATGGAGCGTTAACGTTCTCTCAGCGGTCTGTGATGGAGCGTTAACGTTCTCTCAGCGGTCTGTGATGGAGCGTTAACGTTCTCTCAGCGGTCTGTGATGGAGCGTTAACGTTCTCTCAGCGGTCTGTGATGGAGCGTTAACGTTCTCTCAGCGGTCTGTGATGGAGCGTTAACGTTCTCTCAGCGGTCTGTGATGGAGCGTTAACGTTCTCTCAGCGGTCTGTGATGGAGCGTTAACGTTCTCTCAGCGGTCTGTGATGGAGCGTTAACGTTCTCTCAGCGGTCTGTGATGGAGCGTTAACGTTCTCTCAGCGGTCTGTGATGGAGCGTTAACGTTCTCTCAGCGGTCTGTGATGGAGCGTTAACGTTCTCTCAGCGGTCTGTGATGGAGCGTTAACGTTCTCTCAGCGGTCTGTGATGGAGCGTTAACGTTCTCTCAGCGGTCTGTGATGGAGCGTTAACGTTCTCTCAGCGGTCTGTGATGGAGCGTTAACGTTCTCTCAGCGGTCTGTGATGGAGCGTTAACGTTCTCTCAGCGGTCTGTGATGGAGCGTTAACGTTCTCTCAGCGGTCTGTGATGGAGCGTTAACGTTCTCTCAGCGGTCTGTGATGGAGCGTTAACGTTCTCTCAGCGGTCTGTGATGGAGCGTTAACGTTCTCTCAGCGGTCTGTGATGGAGCGTTAACGTTCTCTCAGCGGTCTGTGATGGAGCGTTAACGTTCTCTCAGCGGTCTGTGATGGAGCGTTAACGTTCTCTCAGCGGTCTGTGATGGAGCGTTAACGTTCTCTCAGCGGTCTGTGATGGAGCGTTAACGTTCTCTCAGCGGTCTGTGATGGAGCGTTAACGTTCTCTCAGCGGTCTGTGATGGAGCGTTAACGTTCTCTCAGCGGTCTGTGATGGAGCGTTAACGTTCTCTCAGCGGTCTGTGATGGAGCGTTAACGTTCTCTCAGCGGTCTGTGATGGAGCGTTAACGTTCTCTCAGCGGTCTGTGATGGAGCGTTAACGTTCTCTCAGCGGTCTGTGATGGAGCGTTAACGTTCTCTCAGCGGTCTGTGATGGAGCGTTAACGTTCTCTCAGCGGTCTGTGATGGAGCGTTAACGTTCTCTCAGCGGTCTGTGATGGAGCGTTAACGTTCTCTCAGCGGTCTGTGATGGAGCGTTAACGTTCTCTCAGCGGTCTGTGATGGAGCGTTAACGTTCTCTCAGCGGTCTGTGATGGAGCGTTAACGTTCTCTCAGCGGTCTGTGATGGAGCGTTAACGTTCTCTCAGCGGTCTGTGATGGAGCGTTAACGTTCTCTCAGCGGTCTGTGATGGAGCGTTAACGTTCTCTCAGCGGTCTGTGATGGAGCGTTAACGTTCTCTCAGCGGTCTGTGATGGAGCGTTAACGTTCTCTCAGCGGTCTGTGATGGAGCGTTAACGTTCTCTCAGCGGTCTGTGATGGAGCGTTAACGTTCTCTCAGCGGTCTGTGATGGAGCGTTAACGTTCTCTCAGCGGTCTGTGATGGAGCGTTAACGTTCTCTCAGCGGTCTGTGATGGAGCGTTAACGTTCTCTCAGCGGTCTGTGATGGAGCGTTAACGTTCTCTCAGCGGTCTGTGATGGAGCGTTAACGTTCTCTCAGCGGTCTGTGATGGAGCGTTAACGTTCTCTCAGCGGTCTGTGATGGAGCGTTAACGTTCTCTCAGCGGTCTGTGATGGAGCGTTAACGTTCTCTCAGCGGTCTGTGATGGAGCGTTAACGTTCTCAGCAGTCTGTGATGGAGCGTTAACGTTCTCTCAGCAGTCTGTGATGGAGCGTTAACGTTCTCTCAGCAGTCTGTGATGGAGCGTTAACGTTCTCTCAGCGGTCTGTGATGGAGCGTTAACGTTCTCTCAGCGGTCTGTGATGGAGCGTTAACGTTCTCTCAGCAGTCTGTGATGGAGCGTTAACGTTCTCTCAGCGGTCTGTGATGGAGCGTTAACGTTCTCTCAGCGGTCTGTGATGGAGCGTTAACGTTCTCACTCTCTTCACTGACGATGTGTCACGGTCTAACTGTCGGTCATAAGTTAAGTTATAAGGATGGGCTATTATGATTGGCTGCTGAGGTTTAGGGGCGGGCCTAGTTGTTGAGCAGGACGTGATTTGAGCAACGGGAGAGTGAGAATGACGCCACAAGGGAGGACTTTGGCGTGGCGTGTTCGGTCGTGAGAGTTGAATGGCAATCCTGAGAAGACTGAGGACGTGACTGAACAACGCCACCTTAAATGTTTGTGCCGTCAAGTTTGTCAACAGTTCGTCGTGTATCGTCTATGTCTCGTCTTAACGAGACCTTAATGAACTACGCGGCCGACCGTCGAGCTGGCCGAGCAACTTGGAACAGCGAGCGGTAGCAAGCGGAGACCAGGTAAGCCATCCTGCACTACACGCTGCAGCAGGTATGCTAACGAATAGCCCAATCCTTCTTCATATGCTCACGGCGGACTAGCTTCGTAGTTACCCCTGGAGAGCCGTGTGAGTATTGACAGACCATTACTGAGGCAAAGCTGGTTTGACCGTGACAGATGCATCGACAGCAGATCACGTCCTGGACATCATACCTGTCTGAATCCATCAGAGAAGTTGTTTTTGTAGTAGCGGATCATTGAGTTCCAGCCATCCATCAGCAGCCCCCACCTGGTCCTCTTCCCCGTCCTGATGGAGACAGGAAGTCTGATTAAACTACTGCAGAGGGACTCCAGATAACAAGCCGTCAGTCAACAGGTGTGTGGTGCAGGATGTTCACAGTACTGCACCTGGTGAAGTCTGTTTTCAAGGCTCCAGTTCCGGCGTACTGTACAGCGCATGCGTTGGCATTGTCAGCCCATGCTGGTTAGAGAGCACACACACAGAGAACGGTGAGGACACACTCTGAGGCTACACTCTCTACTTATCACACATCACATGCTCTCAGCAGAGCGCACGGAGGACGACCTTACCGTTCTTGTAGATCTTTTCAAACTCAGCCTGCTCTTCAATCCGCTGACCCACATTCAGAACCCCCATCCTCTGTGCACACAGGAACAGCACACAGCAGGAGGAGTTAGAACAGCAGGACCAGAAAGCCCTTCACTGTTAAAGTATAGTGTGATCCTTATTAAAGCTACCTGAAGCTGAGACTGGAGGGAGCGTCGGGCCAGCAGGCTCTGGATGACGTTGGTCCGGTCCAGGCAGTCCATGCAGTTACTGCGGAAGACTCCTCTCTGCTGGGCCACCGTCTTCCCCTCCGAGTTCACCATGAAGTAACTACACACAGAGAGAGGTGGTGATATTCCTACACGGTATACAACGACACATCATCAGCCCAGAACAGCTGCTGCTGGGGACGTTACCCGTATTCATCTTGTGTCTCAGCGACAGCATCCACTAAGACCTGGAGACGGTCCCATCTCATGTGGCTGCACTCTTTGTGGAAGTCGAAGGCGATGTAGCTGAGGACAGAGGAGACAAGGTGCTGTAGTCAGAGGAGGAGATCAGGCAGCAGTTCATCGTTACGGGACACGAGTAACCTGCTTACTTCAATGTAAATGCACTGAGTGACATCATGAGAGACCAGTGAACATAAAGAATATAGAACCATTGAGTGACACTTACTTGAGCATACCATTGTTCATGCCAGACACCATCTTGGCAAAGGCCTGTTCTAGTGGCTTCTCTGAGCCCTTCTGATTCACCTGGGAAACACAACACAACACTCATTGGCCTCAGAAGGACTCCAGTACTCGCTGAAACGGACTACTTGAGCTTGCAAAGGGTCCTCACCAGGTTCAGAATGCTTTGCTTCCCATAGATGAGGAGCTGAGAGTCAAAGTGCCTCTGGAAACCATCCATCTAGACAACGTGTTCAGGTGGTTAGCACTGGATGATATTCACACGTCACCATTTAAAAGAACACAGAAAGGTGAAACGGCCTGCTCTTACGTGATTGGTGGTTTTGTTGATGATAGGTTTAGGTTTGTATTTGAGGTTGGGCCTCTGACTCCAGTAAAAGGGAATGGAGCCTCGTGTCTGGGGAGAAAAACACAAATGGTTGCCTTGAAAAGTAATTTCTGAAATCTTCTACTTCTCAAACTGAAATGCTTTAACATGTGAACAAAAGGTTGCACAGAAAGACTGAGAGAGAGCCAGGTCTGATGAGCCACAGGTCAGATAGACCCTCGTACTCGCCTGTATAAATGAAGCCTTCGCTCCCTCGTACAAAACTATCTGCTCAGTCTCCACAAAGTTAGCAGCGTGGCCCTCAGAGTCGATGCCTGTGGAGACAGCAGGACGTGAGAGCAGTGAGTTAGCAGTGTTTGACATGTCGGTGGTGAGGAAGACAACGTCACCTTCACGTTGTACCTTTATGTTGTTCATAGTGCAGTTCAACAGAGAGAGACAGCGTCATGCTTCAGGGGGTTTTACCTCTAACGTAGTATCTGACGCCGGCCCGGAAGCAGCTTCTCCTGGATATGAGGATCCACTCAAAGATCTTTCCGTTGACACGACACGGCTTCATGACGATGACTGGACCGGGAGGGTCAAGGAACGGCTCTGTTCAGGAGTTTACCTCATCTCATCTTTTCTCATCTCATACTATCTCATCTTGTCTCGTCTCGTCTCGTCTCGTCTCGTCTTTTCTTTTCTTTTCTTGTCTCATCTTATCTCATACTATCTCATCGCATCTCTTCTTGTCTTGTCTCTTCTTGTCTCGTCTCATCTCATCTCATCTCATCTCATCTCATACTATCTCGTCTCGTCTCGTCTCGTCTCGTACCGTCTCGTCTCGTCTCCTCTCCTCTCGTCTCATCTAAATGTTAGACATCCAGTGAAAAGGATACATCCATGGACAACAGGAAGTGCAAACTTGTGAAGCTGTGGGGAGATAGTGTCAGTTATTCTCATTAAATCAGAACAGAAACATTGAGTGAGAACGTAAACGGGCTACAGGTGAACCTTCGTTACCTCTGGCTGTGCAGCCAGTTCTCTCAGGAGGTTCCCGTTCCACACAAACCTCTGATCTGCCTGAAAACCACGAGCAACATGACGTCAACATCACAGAAGAAACAGCATGCCTCTTTAGAATAATAGAAAAGCTTTTGAGCGCTAGTCGCCCCAGGTCCTATGTGGGTCCCTGTATCGTTGATATGTCGTGTTGAGGACGAGCATACATGCCACAAACACAACCATAAAACCACTTCTGTTTCAGGCTCTATTTTGTCATTTCAGACCAACAACACGTGAGTGTAACAGAATTCATGACTTATTTACAATAATGAATAAAGTGCGGACGTCTGCGAGGCGATTCATCGGCTCACCCTCTCCAGCAGACTCATCTCCTGGAAGTCGGGGCTGGTGTTGGCCAGCCGCTGCAGAGTGTGCGTCAGGTCGTAGTCGGTGCAGAAGTAGAAGCCGTCTGTCATCATCACGTTGTTGATCATGGACAGGAAAGTCTTGTTCTCCTGAGACTAGAGGAGGAAGGAAAACACACTTTAGTTTTCAGGGAAACTCACGACGATGCACTTTGCAGAGTGTAGAGAACTGCATACTCATGTTTACTGGTGCTGTGTGTTAGCGATGCACTGATACCACCTTTTCTCTCCTGATACCTCAACTCCAACTGCCAACACTGAGAACCAGCGTGATAGCAGCTCTCTTTCACCCACATTCAGATCTATACACCTCACTGCATGGACTACGTTTGAGAGCTTAGATTAAGTTTAGGATTGCTGTGACACAATAAACTGATTACTTCCTGGTAAAACATTAAGGTTAAAAGAGTAGCTCCTGTTGAAGCATTACGACTGGCAGGGCTATATCTGAGGTCCTGATGGTTAGAAGAGGTCACGAGGTTGTAAAATCATAACGGTTTATAGCCTGGGGAGCGTGACTGTTCTCAGTGAAGGTGGTCACGTGACTGTCAGGCATCAAAACCATCGCACAGGTTTGAACTCAAATGCCGATGTGAACATGCAAAACTTTGTGTGCAAACATTTGACACAGGAACACTGAACTGCACACCGAGGCCAGAACAAAGATTATACACTGGTTCATATCCTCTTATGAGCTGGCAGCTCTGCAGCTGCTCCCTCTTGCTTTGCCGGATCTTCTTTTCCTTCCTTTTCCCAGGAAATCTGCCGTCCCATGCATTAAACTAAACTACTGCTTCTGCTGAATGTGTCACACTAATACTCAGAGATACCTTAACATTTTGATTTGAAATTAAATAGAATACCTGTTAGCCTTTAGCCTTTAGCATGACATCACGTATGTAGCAATCACGTGCATATTTAAGACATGTTTTAAAACAGCTCAGCTGGATACATGTATTCTCATCCATCTCACAGAATCAGCTCACTACAGCTGACAATGTGTCAGTTGAGCTGACAGAGTCGACAGCTGGCAGCTAGAAATGAGAAGCTGCTTTTGTTTCCCTCCGTCTCAAACCAACGACCCACTGTTTCAAAATGTAGAAGAACTTCATGTGTAGATGTGCCATCATTATGTACTGTGTAGGTCTGTCTCACATGTTAAACTGCTGACAGCTCATGCTGCTGGGAGGATAACAGGAGACCCTTCCACCGCTTCATTCAGTCTTTTGAAGAGCAAACCAACAGGCTGAGTTTCTAATAGGATCTGGGTGTAAGCCAGTTAGCACAGAGAGAGAAGACTGACGTTACACCTCCACCGTTCTCTCTCTCCTCTCACCAGATCAGCTCTCTGTTTGACCACTGATTATACTCACAGACTGGTTTGTTCTGCTACTCTAATCTACTCCGACCAACAGTCCATTGTTTCCCATTATTAGTTCTATACTGCACACAGTGTTTCCATCAATCACACAGTTATCAGCTCAGCACACCGAGAACAGCAGCAGCAGATGAATAATGCAGCGCCTGCTACGCTGAAACCAGAGAGCTCAGTGTGAGTCCAGACCGTGAAGAAGAACTGATCCTGAAACATGAGGTCTCCCTCTGAGAGACGGGACGCCAGTCAGACAGAGACACAACAGAACGGAGGGTGATCTGAGGGTGAGAGTCCACTGGACCATCTAACAGAACCAGTAACAGTCTACTGGACCATCTAACAGAACCAGTAACAGTCTACTGGACCATCTAACAGAACCAGTAACAGTCTACTGGACCATCAAACAGAACCAGTAACAGTCTACTGGACCATCTAACAGAACCAGTAACAGTCTACTGGACCATCTAACAGAACCAGTAACAGTCCACTGGACCATCTAACAGAACCAGTAACAGTCTACTGGACCATCTAACAGAACCAGTAACAGTCCACTGGACCATCTAACAGAACCAGTAACAGTCTACTGGACCATCTAACAGAACCAGTAACAGTCTACTGGACTATCAAACAGAACCAGTAACAGTCTACTGGACTATCAAACAGAACCAGTAACAGTCTACTGGACTATCAAACAGAACCAGTAACAGTCTACTGGACCATCTAACAGAACCAGTAACAGTCTACTGGACCATCTAACAGAACCAGTAACAGTCCACTGGACCATCTAACAGAACCAGTAACAGTCTACTGGACCATCTAACAGAACCAGTAACAGTCTACTGGACTATCAAACAGAACCAGTAACAGTCTACTGGACTATCAAACAGAACCAGTAACAGTCTACTGGACTATCAAACAGAACCAGTAACAGTCTACTGGACCATCTAACAGAACCAGTAACAGTCTACTGGACCATCTAACAGAACCAGTAACAGTCCACTGGACCATCTAACAGAACCAGTAACAGTCTACTGGACCATCTAACAGAACCAGTAACAGTCTACTGGACTATCAAACAGAACCAGTAACAGTCTACTGGACTATCAAACAGAACCAGTAACAGTCTACTGGACTATCAAACAGAACCAGTAACAGTCTACTGGACCATCTAACAGAACCAGTAACAGTCTACTGGACCATCTAACAGAACCAGTAACAGTCTACTGGACCATCTAACAGAACCAGTAACAGTCTACTGGACCATCTAACAGAACCAGTAACAGTCTACTGGACTATCTAACAGAACCAGTAACAGTCTACTGGACTATCAAACAGAACCAGTAACAGTCTACTGGACTATCAAACAGAACCAGTAACAGTCTACTGGACTATCAAACAGAACCAGTAACAGTCTACTGGACTATCAAACAGAACCAGTAACAGTCTACTGGACTATCAAACAGAACCAGTAACAGTCTACTGGACTATCAAACAGAACCAGTAACAGTATTCAGCAACAGGCCCGACCATCATTAACCTCACTGAGAAATGGACTGAGGACAATGTGAGAGAGAAGCGATGGTAGAGCGAGCTATAGAGTGAATGAAGAGAGTTAATCATGAATACTTCATAGACTTCATAGACTTCATAGACTTCTTCACCATAGCATCTTAAACAGTTAAAATATGATGTATTGGAGTTTACAAACCCGGTACGGACATAATCAAAGAATTAAATGAATGACAATAATGTCTTTATTAAATGAAAGTGAATAATGATTTTAATTTAGAGTTGAGAGTTTTTGAGATTTTCTGTATTTTACTTTTGTCTGTACTCTTATGACTCTTATGACGGGTTGAAGAGGGCCAACAGAATGTGTTTGTCGTGTATTCCGGCGCACCAATTAACGATTTAGCAATCAAACTGTAACGACAGCGTTGAGGTTGTTTGCTTCTGTTAACAGGACGCCATCAATAAACCTGATCAAACAAATCCCGCCCCGTCCTGGTGGAGCAGATTAGCTGAGATTGTGACTGTTAAACTCTTATTAAATGACATTGTTGCTTATTTAGTCATAAATACTTAATGTTTCATATTTGAAATAAAGCTTTTAGGGGCTTTAAGGTCAAAGAACATGCCAACATGTTGACCCAGAGTCAGTCAGTCCACATGAGTTTCATTTGATTGTGTCCCGTACAGAGACGCCACCAACGAGGGGTTAATCCAGGGTGAATCTGCAGCTCATGTTACAGTGTATGCCGTTAGTGTACAGTATTGTCTCTATGCAGATTATCAGTGAATCAGCTGACCTGAATTTCTGAGAGATGCAGCACCGTCTTCTTATAAGAGATCACGTCAAAGTCCACTGCCTTCCACACGGCGTGGCCCAGCAGGCTGCCCACGTTCCTCTTCCTGGTGATGACGATCAGGTACATCCCTGTGTGGTGGAGGAGGTCAGTCACTGCTGCTTTACTCTACAGGCTTCAAAGACGAGCTCAACAACACAAGAGTAGCACCCCGGTTCCTACCTGCTACCATGCGAATGGTCCCCATGATGCCACATATCGGCCTGGTGACCGCCGAGGGGGGGACGTCTTTCTTACCTGTGAAAGCACCACAAGAATTCAACAGTTAGAGAGAACATGATGAATAACTTAACTTTCTATTTAAAGCTGCAGTCGGTAACTTTGAGCAAATATGATAAAAAGTTATTTTTATAAAACTGTCACTATATTCTGACAGAAGTGTATGAGACGGGTAACCTGAAAACAATTGAGGGAAAAACATCTGAGATTTACAGAATATTATGAGAATAAAGTCATAACTTTACGAGAAAATAACACGAAACGTACTTTATAATATTACGACTTTTTTTCTCGTGAACTTCTGACTTTATTCTTGTAATATGCCTCGACTGACAGTTTGATCAGAGTTTCACCAGCAGTGATTGACAACTGCTTTAGAGACTCCTCAGCTCTGATTGGTTGTTTTCCTCCGGTCTGTCTAATCTTAGAAACGCCGTTATGAGCACTAGGAGGAGGCAGAGGATTACCTGTCTCACTCTCACTACTGTCAGGATAGTGAGTCATATTTGCTCATAGTTCCAGACTTCAGCTTTAATCTGTATTCTGAACTTGTCTTTATCGTTAAACTGTCAGAAGTTCTACCTGTGAGGGTCATCTCATTTGAGACCCTGTCGATGGCCAGCACAGCGTCCGCCCCCTCATCGCAGGCCTCGATGAAGAACTTCTCTGGGGTTGTGTGCCTGGAAGAGAAAGAGGGAGACGGTCAAGATGAGCTTTTCATCCAGGGGGAACATTACAGCAGTCAGGTTCACCAAGCATCACAATGACCTACAGATAAGGCTTTGTGGATCTCTCTCTCTCTCTCAGTCAAGACAAGAACTGGGTTTTAAAGACCCAGAGCAGCTCTGAGTGGTCGGTGACTACAGTGAAGAATCTTCCATCCAGGTACTAATCTCCAGCTCTCTGAAGCCCAAACACACCACAGCCAAACACTCCTTTTCACTCTGCTTTGTTTAGGCTCCTGCTGCCATATGCCAGAACGTCTTCTGTTCCAAGACAGATGTTGCTGGCATCAGTGTAAACAGCAAAAGGGAGGTCAAAGTTTGGGTGCCCTAGGATGGGTGTGGAGGTCAAACCCGTCCTCAGGGCTTCAAAAGCAGACATTCGGCACTCGGGGGTCCACTTGAATTTGGCTCCGTTGCTCTTTAGTGCATTCGGGGTTTCAGCCAGCTGAGAGAAGTTCGGGACGAAGTGATGGTACCACCAGCCGGGCACGCCAAGGAACCGCTGGACTGACTTAATGTTAGCTGAACGGGGAATTCTTCTACTGCCTTCGTTTTGTCTGAATGCTTTCGGCAGACACAACGTGACCGGGAACTTGAGGGACATTTGGAAGAAGTTGCACTTCTTCATGTCGGCGGTCAGTCTTTTTGGAAAACTGCCTGCTGTTCCCAAGACGGAGAGTAGATGATGTCATCCAGGTACACAAAACAGATGTTGCCTCTCAGCTCTCCCAAGATCAACCCCATCAGCCTCTGAACGGTTGCTGGTGTGTTTTTGAGTCCAAAGGGACCGGTAAAGGCTGTTCTCATCCATGCCGTACTACTGTCAGGATTAGGGATGCACCGATACCACTTCTTTTCAGACCGAGTACAAGTACTTACATTTGGGTACTCTCCGATACCGAGTACCGATACGAGTACTTCTCTGTTCCAAAAGCCCCTCGTTAACAGCCAGCTGGAGGGTGTGAGCGACACACGGCAGGCTGGGGAGTCCCACATACGAGGCGGTGCGCCGCCACCGGCTCTAGGTCGCCGTGGAAAGGCTCGGGGCGAAGGTGCTTCCCGGGGGCCAACCGCGTCGTGCCTCTTGGGCCGGGGCTCAGCGATAGGGACGATAGGACCCCAAAGATGGTGACGAGAGGTTAACGTCACGCTGCTGTGAAGTGGTATCGGAGCCGTTTTGCGAGTACGAGTACATGAGCACAGTATCGGACCCGATACCTGATACTGGTATGGGTATCAGTGCATCCCTCGTCAGGATGTAGTTATAGTTTAGTTATAGTTTGGGCAAATATGATAAAAAGTGATTTATATAAAGGTTCCCAGCTGCAGCTCTAAAAGGACCAGAGATCAGAGATCACAGCATCAGCCTGAGTAACACACAGCTTTAAATCCTGCAGCAGAAGAATGTGAGTTTCTACACAAACACTCTATTGTTGTCCTTCCATAACTGAGAACACACTAAACTAAACATGTGATTAACACCAAGTAGTATTACTGAGACACGAACGGTTAACTGTATGCAAGGCTTAGTAGCACATTTACAGTAAACCATGTGGACTTTAAGCAGAGCACAAATATGAATCAATTTAAAAAGCAGTACAACAAAAGATATTTTTGGGAGGTATATGGTTGAGGAAGGGTTGTGTTAAGAGTTGTGTTAAGAGTTGTGTTAAGAGTTGTGTTAAGGGTTGTGTTAAGAGTTGTGTTAAGAGTTGTGTTAAGAGTTGTGTTAAGAGTTGTGTTAAGAGTTGTGTTAAGAGTTGTGTTAAGGGTTGTGTTAAGAGTTGTGTTAAGAGTTGTGTTAAGAGTTGTGTTAAGAGTTGTGTTAAGAGTTGTGTTAAGAGTTGTGTTAAGGGTTGTGTTAAGAGTTGTGTTAAGAGTTGTGTTAAGAGTTGTGTTAAGGGTTGTGTTAAGGGTTGTGTTAAGAGTTGTGTTAAGAGTTGTGTTAAGAGTTGTGTTAAGGGTTGTGTTAAGAGTTGTGTTAAGAGTTGTGTTAAGAGTTGTGTTAAGAGTTGTGTTAAGAGTTGTGTTAAGAGTTGTGTTAAGGGTTGTGTTAAGAGTTGTGTTAAGAGTTGTGTTAAGAGTTGTGTTAAGAGTTGTGTTAAGAGTTGTGTTAAGGGTTGTGTTAAGAGTTGTGTTAAGAGTTGTGTTAAGAGTTGTGTTAAGAGTTGTGTTAAGGGTTGTGTTAAGAGTTGTGTTAAGAGTTGTGTTAAGAGTTGTGTTAAGAGTTGTGTTAAGAGTTGTGTTAAGGGTTGTGTTAAGAGTTGTGTTAAGGGTTGTGTTGAGGGTTAGTTTATATCTACTTTTTTAACTCTGGATGGATATGTGGGAAACTTGGGATGCTGTTCATATATTTAATTTGGGATGTAAATAAATCTGGTATAGTTTATATATTATATTATATTATATCATATTATATTATCATGCTATGATGAGTTGTTAGAGGAGAAGTGAGGAAGGGTAGTTTTAGGTTCTACCAGCTGCTTTTCGGACACTGTGACTCGTTTAGTTTGTTATTATTTTGAATCTGTTTATATTTATTTATATGTTCGAAATAAAGTCATTCATTCACTTTGAACGGGTCTCAAGCAGAACCGGAACCAGAACCAGAACCAGTGTTCTGATAACTCTGAGGCTGATCCCGGATCTGACCTGTTCCTGGCACAGGATCAGATCCAAGAACAAACCCAGGAACAGATCCAGGATCAGCCTCAGAGTTATCTGAACACTGGTTCTGGTTCCGGCTCTGCTTGAGACCCTGGATCCTGGATCTGATTCTGGATCCTGGATGAAACAAGGTCGGTTTCAAAGACCTGTGAGTCATTAATCAGCTGTCAGATCACCTGGACCAGACTGGACCCGGAGACACATCCTGATCTACAACAACCGACCAACCGACCAACCGACCCGTTAAACCACCGACTGCTGCTGGCTAACGTTCGGTTAACGTTCGGTTAACGTTCGGTTAACGTTCGGTTAATGTTAAACCAAACAGTAACCGAACAGTAACCGAACATTAACCGAACAGTAACCGAACAGTAACCGAACATTAACCGAACATTAACCGAACAGTAACCGAACATTAACCGAACATTAACCGAACGTTAACCGACTCTCTCCTCTCTGTTCATCCAGACTAACCGGTTCACCGGGTCCGTTCAGCGGTTAAACAGTGAATCCACCTCCTGCTGAGGCTACACAGAGATGTTCTACATAATGAATGACAGGTTCGGTTCTGTTCGGTTCTGTTCGGTTCCGTTAGAACCGAACAGAACCGAACCTGTCGGCGAACTTCAGCCGAGCCAGTCATCTGACCCGCCGCCGCTCTGACCTCCAGCCAGCAGCTCCAGCCGCTCCCTGACTGTCACCTCCGGTAGAACGGAGCGGCTCTAACCTCTGTACCAGGTGATGTTATAGATTATAGATTATAGATTATAGATGTTAAAGACTCACAGGTTGTATCTCTCGTAGGCGGTCGCCATCTTTGCTCCGTCTACCTGACCTCAGTGACGTCAGCAGCAGTGACAGCGGCTCTGTGTGTTGCCAGATACACGCTGAGCCCGTGGAGGGCGCAGTGCTTGTAAAGCCTCTTTCACAACCCAACGGACCTGGCAACCCTGAGGTGAGGGGATGGCTGGTATTTGTAGTTCAATCACTGCAATAAGCTACTACATCTCAGCTTTATATATATACAGTATATATATATTTATATATATATATATATATATATATATAAAAAGCTATAAATTATAAATTATACAACAAATAAACTGTAAGG
Organism: Sebastes fasciatus; assembly: GCF_043250625.1. Lineage (NCBI taxonomy): Eukaryota > Metazoa > Chordata > Actinopteri > Perciformes > Sebastidae > Sebastes > Sebastes fasciatus. Next base: position 31,321,939 of record NC_133811.1, read on the forward strand.
AAAGGAAAAGATGAATAATATATATATATATATATTTAATATTTTACAGTATAAAAATTATATAAAAATAAATTATAAATTATACAACAAATAAACTGTAAATAAAGGAAAAGATGAATAAAAACAAAACAAAATAAAAACAAAAAACATTTTGAGCTCGGCTTTTTTAATTTTAATATTTTAATATTTTATTTCAAAAGTTCAATACAATATAATCGCATGTTCAGATGTTTCATTACAATTCTGCAAAAATATTTTACAATAAAAAAATATATTATAAATTATACAACAGATAAACTGTAAAGAAAGGAAAAGATGAATAAAAACAAACAAAAAACATTTGAGGTCTGCTAAAAAATTGGAATACATTTTAAATGTCTAAATATTTTAATAGTTATAGTCAATTTAGAATTCTGGAGTTTTAAGTTATCAATCATAGTCATATAAGTTTTAAAATCAGTGTCTTTAAAAAAAAAAAGGAGGGCAATCTTTTAAGCCATATCATTTTATGTATATAATATTTTGCTAGGATTAAAATCTAATTAATTATGTAAATCTCATCCGTCGAAAAACTGGGATTTTTTGACAGTGAGAACCAGCTTTGTGTTTGATAAAGTTCTTATGGACAGATGAGAATTTATTTTGAACTTGTATTTTTTGTCTCTATATAGATGTATATCTTTCTAATGTTTATTATATGTTTTTTTATTTTACTTATGAATTTTATTTATTTATTTAATTTACTTTATTGTACCCCTAGCATGAACAGTTTTGAATGTACATATTGTTATTGTACTTATATTTTGTTAATAATAAAAAAATATATATATATATCTCAATTTTTGTTAGAATGATATCGTTTTTTGAAATGTTTTGAGAGATTCTCTTGTAAATGAAACCCTGTAATGTGTCCTCTACAAAAACCCACAAACTTAACTATTTCTGGCTTCTTACTTGGTATGTCATTAACACATTATTCACTTATAGTCAGAGATAGCTTGCTTTAGTTTTTGTAGAGATTCACATCTTTAAGTGTTACTGTATATATATATATTCCCTTTCGACCCTTTTATTCCATTCATATGAATTTGTCCTAAAATTGATAAGAAATTCAGTTAGAACATTTTAAGAATCCAAATGACACATTGTTTACTTTATCAATTCTTGAAATTAATCAAAGTACCGTAAAAGGAAAAATGTATGTTCATAGCAATTATATATGAATGGCCATTGTGTATTATTTATTTATTTATTTATATATTTTGCACAATTTAAGACAACACAACATAACAGAAAATAAATGAATAATATAAAGTGTAGGAAGAGGCAAAAAAAAAACACTGGGCTGATCTGAAGCCTCCACCTAGAGACAAGATTAATATACAGAAATAATATGACTACATAATAGTGATAAAAACATTTACAACAAGATATATATAATAACAATAAATATATATATAAAAAAATGTGTGTGTGTGTATGCATAGAAGTGTATGACTAGTGTTTGTGAGGAGGATATTGATCTAAATATCTACTAAGACTTCTGGGCAATCATAACCAAACACAACATTGTGAGTGGGAAAAAATAAATACAAATAAAATAAAAAAGATAAAAACAGCAATTAAATGACCCTTCAAGTAACTTTTGATAGATGAACAGTTTATTAAAGATGTTCTTGTGCTTTCTCTTGTTGAAATGTTATGGAAGCTTTTATTGGACTTTATTAGTTGTAATCCACAGAAGACATTCCACAAATGTGTACCATGATCTGCAGATATCACACTATCCACAAACATGTATTTTTGTATTTGTATTGTGTAAAGTCACATCCACAAAAATACAGGGTGATTTGCAAATACACAAGCCTTACTCTGTAAATAGGTATGTTAAGGTTTACATGTAAAGTGATATCTACACATTGGTGCACGTGGAATGCACTTCCTGTGGATTTGTGAATGTGACTTTACACAACACAAATACAAAATACATGTTTGTGGATAGTGAAATATCTGCAGATCATGGTACACATTTGTGGAATGTCTTCTGTGGATTACAACTAATAAAGTCCAATAAAAACTTCCATAAAATGTAAGTTTAATTCATGGTATCTGTATAATTTGCATTACTAGCAGGCATTATTCAGGACACCAACAGACCGCGTGGGTCCTGCAGAGGACCAGAGTATATAAAGGAGGGAGGGACTCTGACTCAGTCTCTTCCTGCCTGCTTCCCTTCATGACAGGTTCGCTCAGCAGCTCAGACCAGCTCTACTCTAGTCAGCAGGACTTTATCATGAGTTACATTGACACTAGTGAAGGTAACTGTGATGCAGGATGGTCTTTAGACCTCTGCAGGAGTTTAAGGGTGAACTGAGAAGAAGAGCAGTCTGCAGAGCTTCATGCAGAGCTTCTTCATGCTGAGCACATGGCCCACAGACAGGCACCCTGCCTCGGCCCTTGAAGCTCTGACCTCTCAGTAGATGATGAGTCTCCTGTGCAGACGATGGAGAGTCCGAGGACCTGCTGGAGGAGCCAGTCTGGAGCTGGATGAATAAAGTGAGTATTTATTAGATGAATGCATCTTTAACAGCTGCAGTTTGCAGGGAAAGTGCACTCATTTTCATTAATGAATTCCTAACGTTACTATGGTAGTTCTGTAAGAGGATGCAGTACAATATGAGAATACAAACTAGTACTCTATAGTATCTGTTAATCCTAAAACTAGTGAAGGTCCTGGTGCAGACCTCCCCCTCATGGTGTCTGCTGGGCTGCAGCTCCCTCTGCTGGGCTCAGAGTGACACTGCAGAATGTAAAGTCTAATCTAATAACCAGATGTGTTAACAGGGACTGGTGTGTCCTCATTATCTGTATCTAAGTATTGATTACAGAAAATATATTTCAGTTTTCATGCTTTTAAACAGTACAGATTTATATTTAGTCTTTAAAACTTGTGTTCATGAGAGGTGAACAACAAACACTTGACTAACGGAAATGACTTGTTTCAGGATCAGACCAGAGATGGATACAGCGGCCTCCTCGGAGCACTGATGGAGCTCTACTGGGTTCTCTGGTACTGAGCAGCCTCACCTGGAGCGAGGAGCGGCCTGCAGCCCTGAGGTCAGTGTCAGGATGAGATTCTATGAAAACTAATGTGCTGCTATGATGATTCACTAGACTAGAGTCTCTGATTAACCGTGATGCTCTTTCACAGTGCACTGAGTATGCATAGTACTGATTTATCAATACAACCTGCAAACATTAGAACCGGTTCTGATGGTGTTCTGTGTGTACTCCCCAGGTGGTAACCAGCTGGATGAGATGAGGACTGCTCTCTAAGGAGGTATGTGTTGGATCTAGAAGTCTGCTGCTCTCCTCTTGTGGGATGATGATTCATAGACTAGAGTCTCTGACAAAAGCATGAAGATGTCTTCACAGTGCACTGACCACAGAACCACACCGGTTTGTTTTAACCCGTTTACTGTAAATCATGTAGGCCTTAGATCACTGCTGGATATTTTTCAAAGCATGCCCATCATGCATGCCTATAGTGTTCTATCCTTACCCTTAGTATTATTTAGGTTATAATAAGTAAATCTGATTTCTGCTTAAGTTTTTTGAAACATTGGAAATGTACTTTTGCGCAAACTGAGCCGGTTCTTCTGAACTATTTCCTAACAAAGCTTGAAGTGATTGCAGTAACGGGGTTAAAACATCCAAAAACGGTGGAGTTGCTGAACGTGTCCTCGTTCTGCCATGTGCTGGTATTGATGATGTAAATTTGCCTTGTAGCTCGTCCACACACAGACGGGAAGGAATCGACGTGACTGGCACCAACTCCTCTGGAAGAAAAGCCCCCAAAAGGACGGGATTAATCTTTCAGGTAATAATGCAACTGGTTCTGACACAAATTATGAATTATAGAACTCTCTTAATAAATTAATTTACTAGAGCTTTTATAAGCTTTAGTGTCTGAGGTGGTCAATGATGATTCAGTTATCTGGTTCTACTGATCTCAACTGAAGTTTACTCGCAGCGCACTGAGACACTCAGACTGAAGCCTCTGAAGAATCTGTTGAAGCCAAAATGTCAAAGAATTGACTCTAAGATTTAATGTCCTTCACAGGAGCTGCAACGTGCGAGTAGGAACTGCTGAAAGATGATCCAAGTCCTCCAGGAAACGAAGCGTCACCGGTGTCGACGCGTTCCCATTCAGATTGATATAAATATAGTTGGCCTCTGTTTCCTGTCTTTGATTGTCCAAAGCTTCCCCCTCTGTTAAATGGCTTTAACCTTTGACCTGCAGATTTATTTAAATACAAATAAATGGTTGACAACATAAAGGACTCCTTGTTTGTGTCTTTTTCCAGTGATGGCAGATTACAATAAAATGAAGCACAGGAAGATGAAAACTGCTTGGGACATGTAATATACAATGTTGGCATCTGTAGTTGGATGCATTTTTTATATATATATATAAAAATGTGATTGACATAAAACAATTGATTGTGGTGGATTAACTCAATGAGCTGTAGTCCAGCTGCATGTTGCTGCTCACCATCAATCCATCTAATGTGCATACAAGTGTGCTATATTTATCATGGTGTTGCTAACTGAACTCATCTACAGAGCTGAGTATTATATAAATCAGGAGGCTGTTTGGTTAACGAGAACAGAGTTCTCATGGCCACCTGATGGCCTGTTCTTAAATGCTCAATTTTGTTTTTTATATTTATTTTATTTCAAAAATTCAATGAATTCTAAATTAAACAACAAATTGTAAGGAAAAGAAATACAAAACAAAAAACATTTGTGGTCTGCTAAACAATTGGAATACATTTGAATAATTTACTAGTTTTAGTCAGTTTAGAATTTGAGTTTTAAGTTATCAATCATGGTCAAATCAGTGTCTTTAAAAATAAAAGGTATTTTAAGCCATATAGTTTTATGTATATAATATTTTGCTAGGATAATCAAATTAATTTTGTAAATCTCATCTATTTACATAAGGGAGTAATATGTTCAAAATGATCTCTAATAAAAGCGTTGGTACACTTTATCAGGTATAGAAACCACATTAATACTGAGGGACGTTCAGCGAGCTCAACCTTTAATGTGGAATTTAACCTTCCAGTTCAGGGTTCAGACCCATCAGGTCATATCTAGATCTATATATATATATATCTCTATCTCTATAGAGAGATATATACAAAGATAGATAGATATCTTTAGATAGATCTATATCTATAGATATATTAAATATTATATATTTATATTATTATATATAGATCTACTGGTGCTAAATCTATAAACTGAGGTCTCCTGTCTCCAGTCAGAGTCTGTGTGTCTCACAGCATCATGAACTACAGATGCTTTTATTTTGAAGGTTTTATTTTGAAGGCTGAACAGAACCGGTAGTTCGTTTCTTTTGTTCTCAGATGACGTTAATCGGTTCTGTCGACCTGGCAGTCAGTCGGACCTTCTGTCTTCAGGTTTCTGCTGGTTAACGTGATCAGAACCGGTACCAGTACCGACCCCTGGTCTCCTGTAGTCTGCTGTAGTCTGCTGTAGTCTGCTCTCAGCTCCTCTGTAACCCGGCAGAGAGTCTGAACAACACCTGAAGTTAAACTGATCTGATGCGAACACTGAAGTTAACTACAGCAGCTGATACCAACCTGCCAGGCTGACTCCAGGTACCGGACTCCAGGTACCGGACTCCAGGTACCAGGTACCGGACACCAGGTACCGGCTCTGAAGGTGAGAATCACCTCCTCATGTGAGACACCGACCTGAAAGAGACAAAAGAACAGAACACCGGAATGTGTCAGAACATCAAAGCAGCTAGCGTTAGCCTGGTTAGCATGTAGCATGTAGCTAACCAGGCTAACGCTAGCTGCTAGCTACAGCTGTGTGACATTAGCTTAGCATTAGCCATGCTAACTAGCGCTGCTGTAGACGTGGAGGGATCAGGAGGGTTTAGGGTTCAGGAGGGTTTAGGGATCAGGAGGGTTTAGGGTTCAGGAGGGTTTAGGGTTCAGGAGGGTTTAGGGATCAGGAGGGTTAGGGTTCAGGAGGGTTAGGGTTCAGGAGGAGTGATCAGGAGGGTTTAGGGTTCAGGAGGAGTGATCAGGAGGGTTAGGGTTCAGGAGGAGTGATCAGGAGGGTTTAGGGATCAGGAGGGTTTAGGGTTCAGGAGGAGTGATCAGGAGGGTTAGGGTTCAGGAGGAGTGATCAGGAGGGTTCAGGAGGGTTTAGGGTTCAGGAGGGTTTAGGGTTCAGGAGGGTTAGGGTTCAGGAGGAGTGATCAGGAGGGTTAGGGTTCAGGAGGAGTGATCAGGAGGGTTCAGGAGGGTTTAGGGTTCAGGAGGGTTTAGGGTTCAGGAGGGTTAGGGTTCAGGAGGAGTGATCAGGAGGGTTTAGGGTTCAGGAGGAGTGATCAGGAGGGTTAGGGTTCAGGAGGGTTTAGGGTTCAGGAGGGTTTAGGGTTTAGGAGGGTTAGGGTTCAGGAGGAGTGATCAGGAGGGTTAGGGTTCAGGAGGGTTAGGGTTCAGGAGGGTTTAGGGTTCAGGAGGGTTTAGGGTTCAGGAGGGTTAGGGTTCAGGAGGGTTAGGGTTCAGGAGGAGTGATCAGGAGGTTCATCTGATGTTTAACTAACTGTTCATGTCTCTGTGTTTTATCTCCAGGTGATAAGAGTGAAGAGTTTCTGGAGACTGAACAGTTGAACAAAGTCTGAGAACAATGAGGTTCCAGAGCTGAAGTCAACTCCTCCTGTCAGCCTGTCAGCCTGCAGCTATCTGGATCTGGATCTGGAGCTCATGTTCATGTTCATGTTCATGTTGAGTTCCTGGCAGCTCCAGGTGTTGCAGGTCAAACTGAAGACATGTAGACGAGAAGCCTTCAACGTCTACCTGCTGTGATTCTCATTAAAGAGCATTGAGAGTGATGTGGTTGTTTCTCTGCTGAGCTGCTCAAACACTCCCACAGGTGTGTCTGTGGCCTGAGGACGTCACCGTGCCGAGGCCTGCATCCCTCTGAACAAGTCTTACAACTTCACCGCTGAGCTGGCAGTACACGCACGCTGTTCCAGTGAACTCACAGAGCTGCCAACTTCAACGAGAGGAGAACTGAGATTCTGAATTCAACTCCAACCGGCTGTGAGACGGACAGCATGACCGCCGTGGTGGGCAAAGCGTGGGGCTGGGTGCGCTCATGGGGCGGCGGTGGCGTGTCATCAGAGAACACCACCACAACGTTGGTAGCCAAGAGCCAGAAACACGGCTCCGGCGGACAGGGCCTCAAGGGGTGGACCTCTTGGATCTGGGGAGGCTGGAGACGTCAGAGCAACCAGAGTAGTCCGGTAGAGGAGTTCTGGGAGGCGCAGGAGAAGATTCAGCCCATGGAAATCGAAGTCCTCGGCGCGGGGAAACAGCAGACGGGCACAAAGTCAGAGCAAGTCTCTGGATGGTGGAATAAATATCTCCCGACTTCTTACCTCTCGTGGCCAATAACAACAGAATGGAGCGGACTGAGACGGAGGAAACGTGATGGGTGGGACTGTGATGTCGACGGGGACTTCTCTGACTACGGGACGCCTCCTCCGTCCCCGACGCCTCCTTCCTCTCAGCTGACGTCTCCATTTAGGTTCTTCGCTCACAGCTTGAAGGTGGAAATCGTCCCGGAGCACTACGAGATCTGCTTCAACTTCCTCCGCCACCTGTTCGATCTGTTCGTCGTCGGCTTCTTGTGGACCGTGTCCCCCCCCGCCAAGCTGATCCTGGAGGTGTTGGGGGTCCAGGGACCGCTGAGGCTGTGGTTCCACGGCATGGCCATGTTCTTTGTCTCCACAGTTGGAATGGCGGGATTACTCTGGTTGATCCAGGAGTACCTCCCTCAGTTTGCTCTGATCTACGGCATCATCCAGGCGCTGGTGATCTCCGTCAGCGTCCGACAGAGCGTGATGCTCGGGGTGGAGGAAGAGAAGGACGACGAGGGCAAGGACGCCGAAGAGATGATAGACAACAGGGAACATACAGAAAAGCTTGTGTCTGTTAAGGACAAAGTGAAGACAAGTTAAATTTAAGGTCAGTCCCTTCATTCATCTGACGGGATGGTTGGGTCACATTTTACCTGGCAAATGAAAAAGCTAAGAGCGTTACATCACGATGTAGGTGAACTGAAGCTGTAGCGTTGTCACTGCAGATAGTTAAGCTTAGGTCAGGTCTAGGGGTGGAACGGTTCGGTATGTTTTCAGAACAATGCAGAAATAGAAAATGCAGAATATAACTTTTTTTAATTTATTTTGAAAATGTTAACCTTCTACAGTGGCTACATAAATCTTACTTTTAACAGCGAAGCCTCTCAAATGAAGTTAGCAAAGCCGCTTAGAGACGCCTCCTCTCCGTCCTCTTCCCCGGCGGCGGCGGTGGCGGCAGCGGTCGAAGACTCTCCGGCAGATCGGGGGTTGGCGTGTTGCCTACAGCGCGGAGAGCCAGCAGTGCCTCTCTGGTGTATGACACCACCGCCTTGTTATTTACTGCTTGGAATGTTTGGCACGGCAGGAGGAGGTAGATTAAAAAGTGTCGACATTGTGCCGTACACGATCACACGGGAACCTCAATATAAAATGTAATAAAAACTAACAAACACTAAGATAAAAAGAATAAATAAAAAACCTCAAACTGCAGCGAGGCACCGAGTCGCAGCCGCGCCGCGCCACCGGAACCGGAAGTGTTTTACCTTTTTAAAAACATCAATCTGTACTATTACTCGTGTACGCTTTTGAATGCAGGACTTGTACTGGTGTGTTTCTGAAGTGAACTGAGTGGTTAGCTGTGTTTTATATGAATAGGTCAGTTTAGTACATTGTGTTCCTGCTCTAAGGGATCTGATGTGGACGTATTTATCCTGGACCCGAAGCACAGTACATCCTGCCGGTTTAGAGGGATTTTGGTCTTTCTTCAGTCCGATTATTATTATTATTCTCTGGTATTTTCCACTTTGTACTGAAGAGCTTGACAACTTCATGTGAAACGAAAACAACTGTGAGATTGTGTGAGTGGTGTGAAACCAGCAGCAACCACAGACGGAGAAGAGAAGCATTCAGATAGCTCAGTGTGTTTGCCTGAGGCCTCTGATCGGCTTCACTTTGCATAATTATCTGTTTATTATGTGGACACAAGCATTAGAGGCAGACATCGGAGATGATGGAATACACTTAGCTGAAATAAAGTACCCATTTACAGTTCCGTCTTTCCATGTGGATGAGTAGAGGACCGTTGATTGGTTGTCTGGAGATGTGCACACTAAGCAGTAACCAAAGCCAGAGCTCACCTGAAGTAAACAAACTACTGTGCTACGCTAGTTAATCTCCTTACGGCGACAGCCAGCCGTGGCCAGAAGCATTCTGTTCTCAGGCTGTCCGTCCGTCCATCAAAGGTCAAGCTCTCTGTGACCTCACTGAACACATTTTTGGCCATAACTCAAGAATTCACATGCTAATTATGACAATGTCACACAGGATAAAATGATGTAGTGAGGACCAGGGTCTGTAATTAGCACCTGCCACCCGCCAAATGCGGGTAAATTGTTGGCAGTGGTGGTGAAATCAGGACATCCGCCTCTTTGGCAGGCAGGGAAAACGCTAGTGATGGAATAGATAACCGCAGTTGTCCTCTTTCCTGTCATCTCGTGCCTCCGTGATTATCGATTCCTCTTATTGATGCATTCCCACAGTTACGCTGCACAATGACGCAGACGGACGCCGTATCATGTTTCAGTTAGTTTGGGACCGGAGACACGGTGAAGAGATAATAAAGCTCTCAACAGCATGGAGCTACTAAACCTGAGGGGATGCATCCTGTTTCTACCTGATAAAGAGACACTGAACAACAAACCTGTGTTGAAATCAGCAGGAGGAGAGTTAGTAACGTTAGCTGTTAGCAGCCGTTAGCAGCTCAGTCCTGACTGAATGAATAACGGAGATACCGACGTTAACGGGGGTGCCATTGAGTTATTATTATGAGGCGTTCACATTCGGCTCAGGAAAAATGACTATTGGGCGAAGGTAAATTACGTCATCATGATGTGTTCAAATGTAATCTGGTAAAATGAGCTGACTGCTCGTGTTTCTTGACCGGTCAGACTGGTATTTGGTTTTAGTGATGTCACTGTGTTCCCACAGAGTTCAGTGTTGTTATTACTGATGGAAGTGATGTGGAGCAAACCAGTAACCCCCCTGGTACAGTCTCCTGTAGTCTAGTAGAGTATTGATGAGTTCATATTTGACCTCTTTGGATCAGGGTGTGCATTCACCCACTAAAGAGCAGCACCAGCATCATCTACACACCACATGTTGTGTTCGTCCACATCAGCTGTTTACTAAGAGAGCTCTGTCTTCTTCCACAGACGGCGAGACATTGCTGTCCGTTCAGGAGTCCGGCTGTATCAGACCTCCTCCAGCAGGACGACACACGGACCGGTTCACTGCACCGCCGTGTTCTGCAGTGTCACTTCACTCTACTGTGTTGCACATTCACTACAAGCTCATAGAAGTCACTTTATGTTCAACACTATTGATCTGCATTTTACAGACTGTCTGTCTGTCTGTCTGTCTGTCTGTCTGTCTGTCTGTCCTCCATCTTCATGTTGTCACCAGAATGTTGACATTGATAGCAGCACAAAGTTTAGTATCAGAAAGTATACTACTACCACTATAATCCTGGGGCCATGGATGTTCAAGAAATGCCTCAACGAAATGCATCGTAGACAGGGAGAATAAAACCTCTAGACAATCCACCAAATATACTGAAGATGTGTGCAGAGCTACAGAACACAGCACACTTCACAGAGATACACTACGTCTGTCAGGTCAAACGGGAGGAAGACCCACTCTGTTGCATTTTATTCTGTTTACATAGTCTTGTCCTGTGGGATTACACCGTAACACAGTCACCCCGTTGGGACCAGGCGATGCCTTTGGTGTATTCTGGGTGAGAAGAAAAGATCAAATCTGAACCGAAGACAACCAAATACACTACAGAGCCTAAATGATCAGACATTTAGACATGCAAACCGAATACAAACCACTGCATTAACAAAAAACAATCAAAGTGTAAAAGGTTAAAAGAAACATTGAAGCTGTGTTTCAGGACAGAGGAGTGTTCACAAAAATAACCTTAGTGCTACAAGACTATCACATCAAATATCAAATATCTCTGAAGGAACAACGTTCCCACCGACCAGACAAGCAGCTTCTGATGTTTGATTGGTTCATTCTCTGGGGGGGGGGGAGACTTTAAAAGCTATTTAATCCTCAAGTCCATATTAAGTGAATGTTGAATCCTAAAGGTTCTGTCCAGTTGGAGTGCAGTTTGAACCAGAGACTGTCACGCAGCTGGCTCCAGTAGACTGGCTTGAATTTGTCCATCAACCTGTGTCCAACTTTAAATAAATAATACTAATCATTTTATTTGTAGAGCTCTTTTCAAGCCCAAAGCACAAAGTACTTTCCAAGGAAATCCACATCATAGACAGCAGAATACATAAGCAGAGCGGAGGGCTAGTTCTGTTGAACAGGAGGCTAATTAAATGTGAATGTACCTTTTTACTGGAGAGATAATCTGAGTTTGGTCAGCGGTTGGAAGCCTGAAAGGATGAGCAGGTAGCAACCGGCACCGCTGACCCAGTTACTGGTTTAGACACACACACACACACTACTAAATATACACTGCCTTAAAGCCATACGATCTCCTTAACTCAGCATTGATCTCACATTTAGTTTCTTCAAAATAAAATGTGTATTTTGAGAGCAAAGATTGCGACGGTTAGTTGAATGGAACAAGCATCTAGTAGCTGTTGAAGTGGTTCCAGCAACTAGAAATGACTGTAACGCTGGTGAAACGCTGGTGAGACGCTGGTGAAACGCTGGTGTGACGCTGGTGTAACGCTGGTGAAACGCTGGTGAGACGCTGGTGAAACGCTGGTGAGACGCTGGTGAAACGCTGGTGTAACGCTGGTGTAACGCTGGTGAAACGCTGGTGTAACGCTGGTGTAACGCTGGTGAAACGCTGGTGTAACGCTGGTGAAACGCTGGTGTAACGCTGGTGTAACGCTGGTGTAACGCTGGTGTAACGCTGGTGAATCTGTTTTCTACTTTCTATACTGAGTAAGTTCTCATTGTGTGTGCGCTGTGGAAAAGGCACACAGTCCCCGGGCTGCGTTACATTACAACAGGACACTGTTCTGTCGTTGCTCGTCGTAGGACGTTTCTGTTTTAGAGATTTGAAGTGACACATAAATATCAGCAGCAGCACATCTTAATGTGTTTTTATGTTACTTCCTGTGCCATGATATATATTGCTTGTTTCAAACTTACTTTTCTCCACTACATGTTTTATGTGCTTTTACTTCCTCGCCATGCTTTCTTTAGATTTAAAGGTACATCTCATTTGGTTTTAGTGCACAAGCGCATGTTTTGCACTCAACGCTTGTGTTGTATTTATCCACGTTCTCTCTTTATAGCATGCACCGTTATCCATTTATTCAGACACACAGGGAGACGTTAGTTCACCTGCATCGCAGCCTGGAAGATGTTCAAACCTGTGGCCGACTATATTGAAATGTAAATGGCCCACCTGTGTGCACATGACAACATTAGAATAAAAATGTTAAAATCCCATATTCATGAACATGCAGGACTATTGCCAGAATGAAATATGAGTGACAAGTCATCTTCAGTGTTCTCCTGAACATAACACTCCTAAACACAACGCCAGAATGACATGAAACTGAATGGAACATTGTCTTCTTGTATTAGTTTAACGTTAACGTGAAATTGAAGAGCTGAAACAATCCATTCATTGATCAACAGAAGATCTTCTGTGTCTGCAACTATTTTAATAATCAATAGTTTGTTGAAGTCGTTCCCTCGTTCAGCTTCTCAGTCGTTTACCGTGTTTTTAGTTCAGCAGAATAGCTCAGCCTGTTCATCTCTGGTTCTTACACCTTATAGACCAAACTATCAAGAACATAACTGTCAGATTGCCCTTTATGTTTTCATTTATATTGTTAGTAAAGACGAGCAAGGAATGAAATTCTTACCTGACACCTGCCACATAACAGGTTACATGTTGGCTGTGGCAGGTCAGACTTCCAGGTCACCAGGGCTCACACAATATCAGATTTTAACAACACATTATTGTGGCTGATATAATTCATGATAATGGTATTATCCAGATATCTATAGAAAAGTTAACTTTGTGTGTTTTGTTTATTTTTTGGCTAATTAATTACACCTGAAATACCAGTGTAAGGAGGTAGAGAGAGTTTGTAAGCATAAATGTATATTTAAAATGATTCAAGAGGCGCTGAATTATTTATACAATATTATAGTGTTTCATTTTTAAATATCATAGTTATTGTCAATACCTATATATCACCGTCACCCTATCTACCACCTTGGCAGATAGGACTTCCTTTTATTAAGAAATATTATTTTTAAAAGGCAATTCCCGGTTGAAAATAGTCCGTGATTAGATTAAGGTTAAATAATATATTCCATATTTCTAGTGTCGCTGACTCAGTGTTACAGTCCTAGAGCGTTCTACGGAGATCTCAGGAGCGGCAGAAAAAAAGACCCTGATGACAAGCAAATGTAAACGGTGGTTCATTTAATAATAGCTGACGTTGACAGATTTCATAAGAGACCCGTCTTTAATTTCATTAGAACTACAATCGGGTCATACCAGATGTCCACAGCTGTTTGAGTTTCATAGTTCTTATGGCGGTGTTATGCGAAGGAGTGTACTGTTATTGGCACTGTCGTTTTTATTTTCATCTTCATCTTGGCAGTATTGATGTATTTTCAAATAATAAAATTGTATTTAGAAATGTTTAATTTAAATGTTTCAATGTGTGCACACAAATGGAAAAATGAAATCTGACCAGATGTCCAATAACAATGAGAGTCCCAGGAAGGTTGTTATTCATAGTTTGCTCACATGGAGCGTTTATTGCAGTGATGTTAATCTCTTGTTAAGGAAAGCTATTTTTCTATGACCTGCCCGGTGCTGGGTCACTGCAGCTGAAGAAGCTCTGTCCTGAAGGAGCTCGCCGATACCTGTGGTGTCGTTTGAACTCGGAGGAAACGAGGAAGGAAGGAAGTGTCTGCTGTGAACTCTTTACTGTACATTGAATTTATAGCCACTCTGAACCCGACACACGACTCTACTACTCTGAGATGAAACGCTCCCGCTGGCTCAATAAATATTCTTTTATTACATCGTCTGCTTGTTTTTCATTCCTACAGAGCAAATACAGTTATGGCATATTGATTATGCCGGGATGACCTCTTCAGCATCCCAACAGTACGCTGGTTTTTGAGCTACATATCAAAGACGACATTGAATATGTTTTCCTGCCTTTCCTCTCAGTACGCTGCAACAATCAACTTACACACACTTGAGTTAAATAAACCGTCTCAATGAGCATCGTGCTTCTGTATTATATTATAAACACTAAACATCATACTGCAGTTCAGAGCATCAGATAACACACACTCGAAGGCCAGTTGACTCAGTTTAAAACTTTAATTCACATTAAATCTGCTCTCATTATGCTTAATAGTATATACAGAAAGGTGCATTACCAGTACAAGAACAATGTACATACTGTATGGAACTATGTCGGTGTGTAGAGGTGGAACAGAAAGAGTGTCCCTCAGAGACACGGTGTGAGACCGGAGAGGATGAGGAGGACAAAAGACATGAGGACAAAGCAGTCATACACCTTCCTCTACCCAGTCCTCCAGCTCAACCCCTCTCTCCTTTAATGAGCTCTCTTTCATCCTTCTCTTAACTCATGGGATCTGTTGTAATTACTGAAATGATTTGATCTTGTTTTATATTTATTGTTTTTTACTGTGAGAGCTGGTATTTACAGAAACCGGATAGAAGAACTGAAACATCCAGTTGTAATGAACTCAGGTGAATGAAGTTGTCCACATACTGTCTGAAGAACAGAACCGGGTCCTGGGCTGGGTTCTCTAGTACTGCTTCTGTAGCTCTGACTGATTACACTGTAATAATGTAGTTATTATAGTAATATGTTCCGTCAGCAGTCGTCACAAACGTTGGCATTAACTTTAAAACTGGTCTACGAAGCAGAAACAGAAAATACTCCACTAAACGTACCAGGAGATCTCTGCTGCTGTCGTCCTCACAGACCGGTCCGTGTCACCCAGATCAGTCTGGGTGACACGGACTGGTCTGTGTCACACAGACTGGTCTATGTGACACAGACCGGGGTCGACTGCATGTCGAGTATTAGCAAGTTTAGACTGAAGACCAGCATATCAATTAAAAACAATGTGCTGCATTATAAACAATTAACAAAAGGAAAGTACACGGCAGTGTGTGTCCATGTGTTCACCTCCTAACATAGTGCATGCTGCGCTCCCAGTCCCAGTCTCAGAGTCCCAGTCCCAGAGTCCCAGACCCAGTCCCAGAGTCCCAGTCTCAGAGTCCCAGTCTCAGTCCCAGAGTCCCAGTCTCAGAGTCCCAGTCCCAGTCCCAGAGTCCCAGTCTCAGAGTCCCAGTCCCAGTCCCAGTCGCTGCTGGTTTAGGAGCAACCTGTTGTGTGATTACAGCCACATTAGAACTGGTGCTTTTAGATGTTTCAGCTAATTTGTGATGAATCATTCCTTTTATATTCTGAAGCCCTCCACGCTGTTGGAGCCGTTTCAACCGGCAGCCGTTGGTTTCCACTCATTTATGAAAATCAAACTTTTAGAGACTTCAAGAGGCTCTTCAACACGATCAGCTGGTCACAGGCTAAGACACTGGTCTAGTCCAGGGCTCAGCAACCTTTACTATCTAAAGAGACATTTAGGCAAAAAATAAATAAATAATAATCTGTCTGGAGCCGCAAATCATGTGATCATTGTGATGAAGGTAACACAGTTTATAGTCTCAGTATATAGTATATCAGTCTAATGCAGTGAGGGCCAAAGAGACAATGTACTACGGAGTATTAGGACCACATTGAGGGAAAACACATCTGAGATTTACACAATAAAGTCATAATATTACGAGAATAAAGTCATAACTTTACGAGAAAAAAAGAAAATAACACGTTAAATGACTACTTTATAATATTATGACTTTATTTTCTTAATCTCAATTTATTTTTTTCCTGAATGTGGCCCTAATACTCCGTCGTACCGTCGTACCATAGACCTACAACAAAGATAAATAAAAATGAAAATGTAAACAAAAAGCAGTTATTCATTTCCATGTTTCTAACTCCACAGGGAGCCTCTGGAGAGGAGCTGAAGAGACGCAGGTTGCTGACCTCTGGTCTAGTCCAACTCTATTATCAGCACTGCATGTTAAAGGGTTAAACAGCTGCTGTTCCATGCTAATGAGGTCAGCTGTTAGCTGTTGAAATGAGACCAATGAGGCTGATTCAATAATCCGTGTTGCCTACCGACACAACGCCGGTACGGAACTCGTGTTTTAACACGTTTCAGCTCTCGTACGACAGATCTGGTTCACATTCCTGCTGATCATCTCCAAAGCACGCTGCGCTCCCTCAGGTTGACCTCCAGGCAGGAGAAACCATCATCAAGCCTGTAATCCATCATTTCATTGTTTTATTGTTGTAAAAGTTTAGTTTCCATTGGCTGGTAATGTAGGTGTACGAGCATGCTGATGAAGAAAAACACAAAAGTGATTTTTTTGCCAACATATTTGTATTTTGGTAATATATTATTTTGTAATATTATAATATAATATTATATAATATTATATTATATTTGTGAAGTGAATATCTTTGGGTTTTTTGGACAAATCAAGCCAGTTCAGGTGGGTGACAAAATATTGATACACTTGAGAGTATCGTAATATTATGTTTTGTGATTGATTCTCAAAAACACTCGATTTTTAATACAATAATCTTTCAGGACTTTATTTAATTTGTAAAGAGATGTGTCCTCTCAAGGTAGCGCCATAAGGCTGGATGTTACAGCGACTGGGATAAATGGAAATGCAAATCCCACTGCATAAAAAAAGTCAGATTTGATGCACACGGCGGCGGAGTGGACTTCTTCAGACAGTATTGCACTATAGCGCAACATATTGAACGGTAAACAATAATATAATAATAAAAAAGAAATCGATAATAGAGCTGAACTGATTTGTCAAAGAAATGCTCGTCCTCGTCGCTCCTAACGAGTGGGACGGACGTTGGTCTCCGTCTTCCCGCGTTTTATAGACAATTAATGTAGAAAATGTTCATCAGATTAAGTGATGAACATAATAAGTCAGTTGCAACATTAATTGCGTAACAACTCTGACAAAAATAAAAGCAAACATGATGTTCACTGATGGATCACAAACCTCAGAGTTTATTGTCATAGCAGAGAGGAATAAGTGGAAACCAACGGCTGCCTGGACGACAGGGAAGCATCCAAACTCGACATGCTTTGGAGAACGCTCAGCAGTGATGTACAGTGATGCATTCTGGGTAGTATACTCTGTAGTCAACGGGCTAAAACATGCAAAAACACTGAGTTCCCATCACAGCATCGAGGCGTCTGGAGTTGTCAGTCGGCCCATTACTGAGCATGCTTTTAGCTGCTGAAAGGAGAGCCGCATTTTCAATTAGACTAATTCAATAATCCATTTTCAGAGCGGCCGAACGAACGCAGGCTGTGATCCGGCTCCAGCAGCCGACCTGGACCTCAGTGATGGAACTAAACTAAAAGAGTGCAGTTTTGTAATGTGTCATTGTCGTGGTGAGAACCCCCCTCAGAGGCTCATTAGTGGGTGTGTGACCCTCCAGTGTTTGGGGGTACTGTGGTCCCCCCACCCCCCCTCTGTCCAGGTCCAGGGGCTCTCCTGCCGTGGCCCAGGATACAGTGAGCACTGCCGCACCCTTCATCATCATCGTCTCCCTCGCTTTCAGAGGACGACTCTCCGAACTGTCGGGGCTTCTCATAAATACAGCAGCCTGGAACACAACACACAGAGTTAGGATGGATGATGCCTTCACTGACTCAATACAGCAGCCTGCAACACAACACACAGGGTTAGGATGGATGATGCCTTCACTGACTCAATACAGCAGCCTGCAACACAACACACAGGGTTAGGATGGATGATGCCTTCACTGACTCAATACAGCAGCCTGCAACACAACACACAGGGTTAGGATGGATCTACACCTGGTGATGCCTTCACTGACTCAATACAGCAGCCTGGTACAAAACACACAGAGTTAGGATGGATGATGCCTTCACTGACTAAATACATCACGACACCTTGTTCAAACAGTCAGAAATAGGAACTAAAGGGAGCGTGTGGTAAAAATAGATCCTCAGCTGCTGTTTGATTTGATGAATCTCGCAGCGCAGCAGGAGGATGAAGAGGCAGAGTCGTGTATCCAGGAGGTGTTTTACATTTGAACGTGTACTATACCAGCGTGTGCATTGTATGAGAGAAGATTAAGGCCCTATGAAAAATTAATGAATTGAGAATTAATTATGGAAAGAGTCCAGATTATGACAACTTTTTCATATGGTCCTAATCCCCCATACATCACTCTTAAAGATGCAGCTTTAATACAAAATGTTTTTTATCATATTTGCTCAAACTGTCACTAGACAGATCCTGACAGAACATGAGACAGGTAATCTGTGAAAAACATCAGGTTCCCCTGCCTCCTCCTATCCCGCTTATTATACAGCTACCTACTTACCAAGAAATCAATCATTTCACACAAAAACGGTCCTCCAGAGTCCAACATGCCTATAGCAACGGTCTGTTATACGTAGCAACGGTCTGTTATACGTAGCAACGGTCTGTTATACGTAGCAACGGTCCGTTATACGTAGCAACGGTCTGTTATACGTAGCAATGGTCTGTTATACGTAGCAACGGTCTGTTATACGTAGCAACGGTCTGTTATACGTAGCAACGGTCCGTTATACGTAGCAACGGTCCGTTATACGTATAACGGTCCGTTATACGTAGCAACGGTCCGTTATACGTAGCAACGGTCCGTTATACGTAGCAACGGTCCGTTATACGTAGCAACGGTCCGTTATACGTAGCAACGGTCCGTTATACGTAGCAACGGTCCGTTATACGTAGCAACGGTCCGTTATACGTAGCAACGGTCCGTTATACATAGCAACGGTCCGTTATACGTAGCAACGGTCCGTTATACGTAGCAACGGTCCGTTATACGTAGCAACGGTCCGTTATACGTAGCAACGGTCCGTTATACGTAGCAACGGTCTGTTATACATAGCAACGGTCCGTTACACAGAAATAACAGACCGTGTAATGCTGTGATTAACCAATCAGAATCAAGTATTCAACACAGCCGTGTAATAATACGGAATAATTCCCTGTCATCTGTGTGGCGGAGCATACAGAAGAAGAAGTGAGCATCACAATGTGTGACAACCTACACCTTTATAAAGCAGCTTTTAAAAGCAGCTCTAGCTGTTAACATCCAATAAGTAACCGGTGTATTACAGACATTTCAGTGTGCTGATGAGGAGGATGAACTCACATTTTGAAGACCTTCTTCCTAGGTGCTCGTTGTCGACGGTGTCACTGGACCACTCCACCTTCTTCTCAGTCTTCCTCTTCCTCAGCTTGATTGTCAGGCTCCGTCCCTCCTGCAACATGTCAGAGGTCTGCAGTGAGATGTAAACTAAATACTAGAGTCTCAGGGCTCTGGCTGGCAGGTCATGAACATGTCTCCTCCTGGGTTAATGCAGAGGAGGATGCAACACTATTATGAATCATTATCAGCAGTAAAGCATCTTCAGAGAACCAGGACCAGGACTCTGCTCATCTGGTGACATCATGTTGAAGTTAAGCATCAGTAACATGCAGTTCACTGAGCTCTCTACTCTCAGATGCATGTCTGAGCTCTCACCTCTCAGATGCATGTCTGAGCTCTCTACTCTCAGATGCATGTCTGAGCTCTCTACTCTCAGATGCATGTCTGAGCTCTCTACTCTCAGATGCATGTCTGAGCTCTCTACTCTCAGATGCATGTCTGAGCTCTCACCTCTCAGATGCATGTCTGAGCTCTCTACTCTCAGATGCATGTCTGAGCTCTCACCTCTCAGATGCATGTCTGAGCTCTCTACTCTCAGATGCATGTCTGAGCTCTCTACTCTCAGATGCATGTCTGAGCTCTCTACTCTCAGATGCATGTCTGAGCTCTCTACTCTCAGATGCATGTCTGAGCTCTCTACTCTCAGATGCATGTCTGAGCTCTCTACTCTCAGATGCATGTCTGAGCTCTCTACTCTCAGATGCATGTCTGAGCTCTCTACTCTCAGATGCATGTCTGAGCTCTCTACTCTCAGATGCATGTCTGAGCTCTCTACTCTCAGATGCATGTCTGAGCTCTCTACTCTCAGATGCATGTGACAAATAAACTGAGACTTGAAGTTAAAGCATCATTATAGAACTGGTCTCCCTGAGGACTGAGACCAGGTCCAGGATCAGTCTGAGGACATGAAGGCCTCAGTCTGATCTGTTAGCATTAGCTACAGTTAGCTCCCCGGTCTCTCCAGAACCAGCCTGTTTAACGCTGACCGCTCCCGGTCCCGGTACCTGTTGTGGTGGTGGTGTGCTGGTCTGAACGGTCTCCGTGATGGTCTCGCTGGATGTCCCGGGATTCTCCGCCATCCCTAAAGCTGCTGCTAATGCTAATGCTAATGCTAATGCTAATGCTACTGTCAGCTGTAAACTGGACCGGAACCGGATCAGACCGTCAGAGAGACGGGGTTCTGGTGATACACCGGTATGACAGCTACGGTAGCAGCCCGGCTGGTTCTATCCCAGCCTGTAGTTCGACTGGAGGAAGAGGAGAGCAGCTGATGAAGAGCAGGAGAGAGGAGGCTGCTGCTGTGTGCTAAACCAGCTTCTAGGAGCATCACCGCCCCCTGCTGGACTACTGGAGGACGAGCTACTGGAGGACGAGCTACTGGAGGAGGAGAGAGGAGGCTGCTGCTGTGTGCTAAACCAGCTTCTAGGAGCATCACCGCCCCCTGCTGGACTACTGGAGGAGGAGCTACTGGAGGAGGAGCTACTGGAGGAGGAACTACTGGAGGAGGAGCTACTGGAGGAGGAGCTACTGGAGGAGGAACTACTGGAGGAGGAACAGGAGAGTGACAGGAAAAAAATAATAATAATAATAATAAAAAAAATTATAATAAAAAAATTAATTATTAATAATAATAAAAACAATACTACTAATAATTAAACTCTGCATTATTTCTGTTGCCCTTAAAGGGACTGTTTGTAAGAATCAGAAATGTCTTGTTAACAGCTAAAAGTCAACTTAAGTCAACTAAAGTCAGCGTCCTGTTGCTGGCGCTTGTGCTCACTCTACATAGACATGAAGGAGCATCGCTCAACACAGTGAGGAGACACACGTCAGCTAAAAGCACAATATCACTCTATATTTCAGCTGCTTGGCAGTAATGTTAGCTGACCAGACCAAGGTCTCTCCATGAATCACTGCTGATCCTAGTGTTGGCTTTTCCTGCCTGAGTGCAGGCTGAGGCAGCGGGGCTCTGCAGCGTGTCTCCCTGCTCTCTCCGCCTGCAGCCGGAGAGCAGGGAGACACCGGCACCCGGTCGGTAACGAGAAGACAACGTAACTCTCTGTAGAGCCCCGTCACTTCACAAGACACGGGAAACCTCTGTTGGTCTGGAGGAGCTGCAGCAGTTATTTCTGCACAAACGTCCACTGAACATTCACTAGATATTCTCAGAGCTAAACTAACTCTTCTGCAGTGTGGAGTGAGCAGCATGCACGTGAGAGGTGGAGAGAGAGAGAGAGAGAAGGAGCGTGGTGTGTGAGTGAAGGCAGGCAGAGGAGCAGAGAACAGCAGAGACTCCGGTCCTGGAGACCAAAGCTACGGTCTCCCCCGCGTCCAACACTGTTTAACAGACGGGCTTCACTAGATACAACCAAGAGGTTTTGGTGCTTCACTGGAGTTTGTGTTGGAGTCTGAGTCTGAACAGCGTAGACACGCGAGAGACCATGAGACACCGACCAGCAATGATCTATACCTGGAACAAGTTACAAACAGGAACTTTAACTGTTTACAATCTGTCTGATTAAGATCTATTTTGAAATACACAGGCTCATCTTATCTGGTACTGTAACTCATCAGTGATCTCATTCAGCATCTTAAAGTGATTCACCACCCAAAATATATATATTGTGTAAGAAAGACTCCTCTTCTGTAGATATGAAACGAGGCGGAAGTGAATGAAAAGTCTGATCCATCACTATGGAGTCACATATTTGATATGAGATTTATAATATGACCACAAGGCCTCCCTTCATTTCACAACTGCTGCTATGTAGCTCAACCTTTACCTCACACACTGTTACATATGTGTTATGATTAAGTCAACTCCTCTCCTACATTCTCTCTACTGAAGAAGGTTTGCTTTTTAAGGCTTGTTGTGGGATAGAAAAAAAGGCCTTTCTGTGAAATATGGTGTCAGATAGGCCCGGGGCCAGGCAGCTGCAGAACACCCTCATGGTGCCGATCCAGATCTGGGATTTCTGCCAAGAGATTATCTTTCGTTATCTATTCGAAACAAAAAGAGATAGACTTGATTCCATGTCTCCAGGAGGGGGTATCTGCAGGGACAAGAAGTGGATCCAACTTCCCACAGAGTGATGGTGTAGGAGGGATGTCTCTTTGTATATATATTATTTACATGTTCCTCTTACGTTATATGAAAGATCAATGGCTGATGCAAAGTGCGTCCTCTTTAGCAGCAAACGTAGGAGGAAGTTCCTCTTTCGGGGCTGCTGCGGTAGAACTGCAGGTGAAGACCCAGATATTTTACACATCTGCTCTCAATCTCAACCTGAACTTTTTCATCTCTTCACTTCTCTCGAAGTGGGATTCACCACAACTACACATCAAACAAGTATCGATGTTCGTTGATCTGAGTCCATCTCTGACTAACTCGCCCACACACACTGCTGCCCTCCTAATAGACACCAAACATCACAACTCATTCTTACTCATCTGGGTCCGCACTGAGTTATGTTACTGTGTGATGTTGTCATAGGCACCGTGTTAACCTGAATGACTGTGGAGTTATTTTAGTTTCAGGTAATTAGACAGGTTAAGTCACATATTACATCTAAAGCTTAAAATCAAACTGAATGTACCTTTAGGTATATAAGTATTTTTTATCAATAGATTTATCATGAAAACACGTCTCCTTTTACATTGTGCCGTATTTCTGTTCTCCACAATGACCTTGATGCCAGTCATCCATCCATCCATCCATCCATTCTCCTCCTCCTTTTCTCATAAAGTTATGACTTTATTCTCGTAATATTACGACTTTTTTTCTCGTAAAGTTACGACATTATTCTGGAAATATTACAACTTTATTCTCGTAATATTAAGACTTGTTTTCTCGTAAAGTTATGACTTTATTCTCGTTATATTACACCTTTTTTTTCTTGTAATCTCAGATGTTTTTTCCCTCATTGTGGCCCTAATACTCCGTCGTACATTTGCACTTTGGCCCTCACTGCATTAGAATGTTTACGTTTAAAACCGTGAAATGGTCTAAATATTGTATATTTGTGACATCACAAATTGACAGAAATCCTAATGGCATTTTTCAAACGCACAATTTCTGAATACGGGCTGTGTGTGTGTTTCTCCGTATATTGAGCGTTTGGATAGTTTAACAGTATTTATAAAGCACTTAAACCTGCTTTATAATATAAAAGACATAAAAATCTCACTTTTTAACAATATGGGATCTTTAAAAGAAATTTGTTGGGCACACTGGTGGTGCAATCCGCAGTGTACAAAGTAAATAACACAGGTGAACTAATGCAGCCTTGCATCAGTATGTAATGCTGCGTTCACACTACGACATTCTGCAAACAAACTGACGCCCGACACTCGTCACTGCCTGTCCCTCCAATGTTGCGGTGAAGCAATCGTTTTTGCGTCACCCTGTTTCTATCCATCCTGTGTCTATTTTAAACAAAAGGGAAGTGACACAATGAACTGTAGATATTAACAATGACACATCCGTCACAGTTCTTTTATATATTCTGCTACTGATAGTGTGACTAATTTTTGGTGGCAATGCCGTCAAACACGGCAGATGAATAACTGAATGATGTGTCTGATACCCCGCACTTTAACACGGTTCCCATATAATTGACCCACATAGAGATGACCAGCTCACCACAACATACGTAAACACTCAACATTAGATGACGTTAAAATGTGCATTTCTAGTTTAAAATGGTTGTTAATATGTGTTTTCCTGTAGTTTCTGTAAGTGCATTTTGCAGGTGACTGGCAGAAAGTGAGTGTATGACTTATGTCAGCGTGTCAGTACGTGTGCATCCTCGTGTGTGTGTGAGTATCTGTATAAACTCATAGGTGTGTGTGTGAGATGTAAAAGGGGTTTCTACAGGTGTCTGTATCTGTTAATGGGATAACACAGTCATATAGATGCTGTGTGTGTGTAGGAGTGTGTGGTGTGTAAGATCCTCCCCAGCCTCTGGACCTCTCTTCCTCATCAAATCTCCACTCACTTACAATGAGTTTCCACTCCGATCACTCACTGGAGTTTCCCTGGAGGTAACTTTTAAAAAGAGCCGCCGGCTGAGAGATGTCATTCAAAGAAAGCAGAGCGGCAGCAGAGGAAGAAACAAAGGAAGCTCTCAATAAGGCATCTAATAACTCAACTTGACTTGAAGTAACAGAAGGAACTCATTCAGAAAGATGGAAGGTGAATGCAAGGTGCTGCTGGAGGTCGACACAGACGCCAGGAAACAGAGAACGCCAGTGACACCCGGCTCAAAGATGACTACAGCCCTGCTCGTGTTCACACTCTGCCTCGCTAGTGCTGCTGCTGCTGTCCTCGTCCTCAACAGGACCAACAAGGTGGGAGTCTTAGATTAGCACAGATGTCTCTTCTCACAGTGAGTCTCACCTGAACCCAGCCGTTCTAACAGTCTGTCCTTCTCTTCTTGAAACAGGGCCCGGGACAAGATGAAGGCAATTCCGGTGAGAACTTTTTCTTTTACAGTTTTTCTTTAGCCGTTGTCAAATCAACAGAACAGTTTGAACATTGTTGATGTACCCCATTTTTAATAAATCTCTGTCCTCTCTTCTCTCCAGATATTCGCCACACGTTGAGGCAAATCTCAGGCGGAAAAGCGGCCATTCATTTAGAAGGTAAAGCAAAGCAATCGATTCAGTATCAAAGAACACCCCGAGGGCTGTTCGGTATATAATAAGCACAATGTGAGATGTGAGGATGTGTTAATTGATTTAATTAATTTAGACTTTCTGTGTAGAATCTTAAAGGAGACATATCGTGCTCATTTTCAGGTTCATACTTGTATTTTGTGTTTCTACTAGAACATGTTTACATGCTTTAATGTTTAAAAAATAAATACAGGTATATTCAAACAGACAGTACGAGGACAATAATGTGGTTTTTTTTAACATTAAAGCATGAAAACATGTTCTAGTAGAAACACAAAATACAAACATGAACCTGAAAATGAGCTGATATGGGACCTTTAAGGAAGTTCTTGGGGTTCTTGAGGACATTTATGGGCTTCTTGAAAAAGTTTAAAGGCTCATTGAGGAAGTTCTTGAGGATAGTCCGTGGCTTCTTGAGCATCTTCATGGAGTTCCTGTAGAAATTCTGTGGATTGTTTAGAAAGTCTTAGGGCCCATTAGACAAAAAATGAGAAATGGTTTAATTTCACTGTAATGCAATTAATCAGAAATGACTCTTATTTATTTATTTATTCCTGAGCCACACCAAAGACATTATAATGGATAGTAGCATTCCTTTGATTCCTCCCTGTCCTCGTTGTTTGCCTTGCTAATCTTATTTTCTTACTCTTCAACAGGAGAACACAACCCTGCCAGGAAGACCTCAGTGGAATGGAGGGATGAGGTGGACCAGTCCCACTCTAAAGGAGATCTGAAACTCATCAACAACGAAATTGTGATTCCTCGCAATGGCCTCTACTTTGTTTACAGCCAAGCGTCTTTCCGGGTCAACTGCAGCAGCGGCGATGCTGAAGACGCTGCGTCACAACCCTTGGTCCACGTGAGCCACACCGTGAAGCGCTGGTCCAGCTCGTTTGCGATCGACGACAACATTGAGTCCTACAAGACCATCCTGCACTCCATCCGCACCGCCTGCCAAATGAAAGCCAGCAGCGATGTGGATGAGGCGGGGGGCTGGTACTCCACCGTGTACATGGGAGCTGTGTTCAACCTGGACAGAGGGGACAAACTCCGGACCGTGATGGAAGAGAAGATGCTGCTGAGCCTGGAGGACGATGAGGGGAAGACGTTCTTTGGTGTGTTTGCCTTGTGAGGACAGGTGGCTGGAGGGCAGCAGGTGAAGATATGAGCGGACATGTAGAAGAAGAGCCGTCATGGTGGCTTCACTGTCAGGCCCGTAGCCCGCCGCCTCACCTGAACTCACTCACACTGTTGAATGTGTGAAGGGTTACGCTGCACTAAGCAGTCAATGCAAATCTCAGTGTAGATTTTACACCCAAACTTTAAGCAAGTCATTTAAAGTTTGCAAGTAAACCAAGCTATGTTAACTGTAGCGATGTTTCACCATAGATATCTCTATGGGTCTGTAATGTTATGTACTATGTACTCGCCTTAGTGTCAGTACCTTTTGCTGTACTGCAAGGCTAAAGCTGTTATTTGTGCAAATGTACTACAACTGCTGCATATTTATTGTGTCACTAAAGGCTGACAGAATTAATTATTTATTTAACGTAACATTATTATATTTATTTTATTTATGTATTTATTTAATTATGTATGTGTATTTATTCACAACAATATTTGTGCTGGATTTTAAACATAATTTATTATTATATCATTATTATTTATTGAAACAGATCAATCAGTTTGATCAGCTGTTTGTCAATGTCATCTATCTGCAATCGATCTGCAAATAATGCCATGGTGCCTGTGGTGCTGTAAAAATGTTTGAATAAAAAATAATTCTTGAAAAGAAATGTATGTGTGCGAGGGCTGTGTTCACAGAAACAACCGTGACTGTAGACGGTTGGAAGAAAGCATCAACTGATGCAGCTGGTGGGGAGGAAGTTGCAGCTCTATGGTTAACTTGTAAACCACAATGTTTTATATCCTCTTACTGTGCACCGAGGAAGAAGCTGTGACATGTTTCCTTAAAACACATCAAAAAATAAATGATGTTAACTCCAGTGGTGTCATGCCAGGCAGATAGTTATCTGCAGAAGTTTTGAGGTATTCATCTCTATCACCACTTCAATACAATGGAAGTGAATGGAATGTCATTTGTGCTATTGGGAGTAAAATAACGTTAGTGAAAGTTACGCTGTACGTTATTGTACGTTAGTGAAAATTACATGGTAAATTATGAATGAATGAATGAATGAATGAATGAAAGACTTTATTTCGAACATAAAATAAATAAAAACAGATACAAAATAATAACAAACAAAACAAGAGTTATAGTTTCCGAAAAGGAGTAGGTAGAAGAAAAACTTATATTTCCCTACCCCTTTCTCAGTTCTCCTCTATTAACTCATATATCATAGAATGATAATATAATATAATATAAAAACTCAAATAAAATATACTAAAATATATCTGCATTCTCATTTCCTTACACCCCTATGTGTGCAGGAACCCAAAGAACTAAGAACACTGAGAACACTAGTAGAACACTGAGAACACTAGTAGAACACTGAGAACACTAGTAGAACACTGAGAACAGTAGTAGAACACTACTAGAACACTAGTAGAACACTGAGAACACTGAGAACACTAGTAGAACACTAGTAGAACACTGAGAACACTAGTAGAACACTGAGAACACTGAGAACACTAGTAGAACACTAGTAGAACACTGAGAACACTAGTAGAACACTGAGAACAGTAGTAGAACACTAGTAGAACACTAGTAGAACACTAGTAGAACACTGAGAACAGCAGTAGAACACTGAGAACACTAGTAGAACACTGAGAACACTAGTAGAACACTGAGAACAGTAGTAGAACACTGAGAACACTAGTAGAACACTGAGAACACTAGTAGAACACTGAGAACACTAGTAGAACACTGAGAACAGTAGTAGAACACTAGTAGAACACTAGTAGAACACTAGTAGAACACTGAGAACACTGAGAACACTAGTAGAACACTAGTAGAACACTGAGAACACTAGTAGAACACTGAGAACACTGAGAACACTAGTAGAACACTAGTAGAACACTGAGAACACTAGTAGAACACTGAGAACAGTAGTAGAACACTAGTAGAACACTAGTAGAACACTAGTAGAACACTGAGAACAGCAGTAGAACACTAGTAGAACACTGAGAACACTAGTAGAACACTGAGAACACTAGTAGAACACTAGTAGAACACTGAGAACACTAGTAGAACACTGAGAACACTAGTAGAACACTGAGAACACTAGTAGAACACTAGTAGAACACTGAGAACACTAGTAGAACACTGAGAACACTAGTAGAACACTGAGAACACTAGTAGAACACTAGTAGAACACTAGTAGAACACTGAGAACACTGAGAACACTAGTAGAACACTAGTAGAACACTGAGAACACTAGTAGAACACTGAGAACACTAGTAGAACACTGAGAACACTAGTAGAACACTAGTAGAACACTGAGAACACTGAGAACACTAGTAGAACACTAGTAGAACACTGAGAACAGTAGTAGAACACTGAGAACACTAGTAGAACACTGAGAACACTAGTAGAACACTGAGAACAGTAGTAGAACACTGAGAACACTAGTAGAACACTAGTAGAACACTGAGAACACTGAGAACACTAGTAGAACACTAGTAGAACACTGAGAACACTAGTAGAACACTAGTAGAACACTGAGAACACTAGTAGAACACTGAGAACACTAGTAGAACACTAGTAGAACACTAGTAGAACACTGAGAACACTGAGAACACTAGTAGAACACTGAGAACACTAGTAGAACACTGAGAACACTAGTAGAACACTGAGAACAGTAGTAGAACACTGAGAACACTAGTAGAACACTGAGAACACTAGTAGAACACTGAGAACAGTAGTAGAACACTAGTAGAACACTAGTAGAACACTAGTAGAACACTGAGAACACTAGTAGAACACTGAGAACACTGAGAACACTAGTAGAACACTAGTAGAACACTGAGAACACTAGTAGAACACTGAGAACAGTAGTAGAACACTAGTAGAACACTGAGAACAGTAGTAGAACACTGAGAACACTAGTAGAACACTAGTAGAACACTGAGAACACTGAGAACACTAGTAGAACACTAGTAGAACACTGAGAACACTAGTAGAACACTAGTAGAACACTGAGAACACTAGTAGAACACTGAGAACAGTAGTAGAACACTGAGAACACTAGTAGAACACTGAGAACACTAGTAGAACACTGAGAACACTAGTAGAACACTAGTAGAACACTGAGAACACTGAGAACACTAGTAGAACACTAGTAGAACACTGAGAACACTAGTAGAACACTGAGAACACTAGTAGAACACTGAGAACAGTAGTAGAACACTGAGAACACTAGTAGAACACTGAGAACACTAGTAGAACACTGAGAACAGTAGTAGAACACTGAGAACACTAGTAGAACACTGAGAACAGTAGTAGAACACTGAGAACACTGAGAACACTAGTAGAACACTAGTAGAACACTGAGAACACTAGTAGAACACTAGTAGAACACTGAGAACAGTAGTAGAACACTGAGAACACTAGTAGAACACTGAGAACAGTAGTAGAACACTGAGAACACTAGTAGAACACTGAGAACAGTAGTAGAACACTGAGAACACTAGTAGAACACTAGTAGAACACTGAGAACACTAGTAGAACACTAGTAGAACAATGAGAACACTAGTAGAACACTGAGAACACTAGTAGAACACTAGTAGAACACTGAGAACACTAGTAGAACACTGAGAACACTAGTAGAACACTGAGAACAGTAGTAGAACACTGAGAACACTAGTAGAACACTGAGAACACTGAGAACACTAGTAGAACACTGAGAACACTAGTAGAACACGAGTAGAACACTGAGAACACTAGTAGAACACTGAGAACACTAGTAGAACACTGAGAACAGCAGTAGAACACTGAGAACACTAGTAGAACACTGAGAACACTAGTAGAACACTGAGAACAGCAGTAGAACACTGAGAACACTAGTAGAACACTGAGAACAGCAGTAGAACACTGAGGACACTAGTAGAACACTGAGAACAGCAGTAGAACACTGAGAACACTAGTAGAACACTGAGGACACTAGTAGAACACTGAGGACACTAGTAGAACACTGAGGACACTAGTAGAACACTGAGGACACTAGTAGAACACTGAGAACAGCAGTAGAACACTGAGAACAGTAGTAGAACACTGAGAACACTAGTAGAACACTGAGAACAGTAGTAGAACACTGAGGACACTAGTAGAACACTGAGGACACTAGTAGAACACTGAGAACAGCAGTAGAACACTGAGAACACTAGTAGAACACTGAGAACAGCAGTAGAACACTGAGAACACTAGTAGAACACTGAGGACACTAGTAGAACACTGAGGACACTAGTAGAACACTGAGGACACTAGTAGAACACTGAGGACACTAGTAGAACACTGAGAACAGCAGTAGAACACTGAGAACAGTAGTAGAACACTGAGAACACTAGTAGAACACTGAGAACAGTAGTAGAACACTGAGGACACTAGTAGAACACTGAGGACACTAGTAGAACACTGAGAACAGCAGTAGAACACTGAGAACACTAGTAGAACACTGAGAACAGCAGTAGAACACTGAGAACACTAGTAGAACACTGAGGACACTAGTAGAACACTGAGGACACTAGTAGAACACTGAGAACAGCAGTAGAACACTGAGAACAGCAGTAGAACACTGAGAACACTAGTAGAACACTGAGGACACTAGTAGAACACTGAGGACACTAGTAGAACACTGAGAACAGCAGTAGAACACTGAGGACACTAGTAGAACACTGAGAACAGTAGTAGAACACTGAGGACACTAGTAGAACACTGAGAACAGCAGTAGAACACTGAGAACAGCAGTAGAACACTGAGAACACTGAGAAAACTAGTAGAACACTGAGGACACTAGTAGAACACTGAGGACACTAGTAGAACACTGAGGACACTAGTAGAACACTGAGAACAGCAGTAGAACACTGAGAACAGTAGTAGAACACTGAGAACACTAGTAGAACACTGAGGACACTAGTAGAACACTGAGGACAGTAGTAGAACACTGAGAACAGCAGTAGAACACTGAGAACAGCAGTAGAACACTGAGAACAGCAGTAGAACACTGAGAACACTAGTAGAACACTGAGAACAGCAGTAGAACACTGAGAACACTAGTAGAACACTGAGGACACTAGTAGAACACTGAGGACACTAGTAGAACACTGAGAACAGCAGTAGAACACTGAGAACACTAGTAGAACACTGAGGACACTAGTAGAACACTGAGGACACTAGTAGAACACTGAGAACAGCAGTAGAACACTGAGGACACTAGTAGAACACTGAGAACAGTAGTAGAACACTGAGGACACTAGTAGAACACTGAGAACAGCAGTAGAACACTGAGAACAGCAGTAGAACACTGAGAACACTGAGAACACTAGTAGAACACTGAGGACACTAGTAGAACACTGAGGACACTAGTAGAACACTGAGGACACTAGTAGAACACTGAGAACAGCAGTAGAACACTGAGGACACTAGTAGAACACTGAGAACAGTAGTAGAACACTGAGGACACTAGTAGAACACTGAGAACAGCAGTAGAACACTGAGAACAGCAGTAGAACACTGAGAACACTGAGAACACTAGTAGAACACTGAGGACACTAGTAGAACACTGAGGACACTAGTAGAACACTGAGGACAGCAGTAGAACACTGAGAACACTAGTAGAACACTGAGGACACTAGTAGAACACTGAGGACACTAGTAGAACACTGAGGACACTAGTAGAACACTGAGAACAGCAGTAGAACACTGAGGACACTAGTAGAACACTGAGAACAGCAGTAGAACACTGAGGACACTAGTAGAACACTGAGAACAGCAGTAGAACACTGAGAACACTAGTAGAACACTGAGGACACTAGTAGAACACTGAGGACACTAGTAGAACACTGAGGACACTAGTAGAACACTGAGAACAGCAGTAGAACACTGAGAACACTAGTAGAACACTGAGAACACTAGTAGAACACTGAGAACAGCAGTAGAACACTGAGAACACTAGTAGAACACTGAGGACACTAGTAGAACACTGAGGACACTAGTAGAACACTGAGAACAGCAGTAGAACACTGAGAACACTAGTAGAACACTGAGGACACTAGTAGAACACTGAGGACACTAGTAGAACACTGAGGACACTAGTAGAACACTGAGAACAGCAGTAGAACACTGAGAACACTAGTAGAACACTGAGAACACTAGTAGAACACTGAGAACAGCAGTAGAACACTGAGAACACTAGTAGAACACTGAGGACACTAGTAGAACACTGAGGACACTAGTAGAACACTGAGAACAGCAGTAGAACACTGAGAACAGCAGTAGAACACTGAGGACACTAGTAGAACACTGAGGACACTAGTAGAACACTGAGGACACTAGTAGAACACTGAGGACACTAGTAGAACACTGAGGACACTAGTAGAACACTGAGAACAGCAGTAGAACACTGAGAACAGCAGTAGAACACTGAGGACAGCAGTAGAACACTGAGAACAGCAGTAGAACACTGAGAACAGTAGTAGAACACTGAGAACACTAGTAGAACACTAGTAGAACACTGAGAACACTGAGAACACTAGTAGAACACTAGTAGAACACTGAGAACACTAGTAGAACACTAGTAGAACACTGAGAACACTAGTAGAACAGTAGTAGAACACTGAGAACACTGGTAGAACACTGAGAACACTAGTAGAACACTGAGAACACTAGTAGAACACTAGTAGAACACTGAGAACACTGAGAACACTAGTAGAACACTAGTAGAACACTGAGAACACTAGTAGAACACTGAGAACACTAGTAGAACACTGAGTACAGTAGTAGAACACTGAGAACACTAGTAGAACACTGAGAACACTAGTAGAACACTGAGAACAGTAGTAGAACACTGAGAACACTAGTAGAACACTGAGAACAGTAGTAGAACACTGAGAACACTGAGAACACTAGTAGAACACTAGTAGAACACTGAGGACACTAGTAGAACACTGAGAACAGCAGTAGAACACTGAGAACAGCAGTAGAACACTGAGGACAGCAGTAGAACACTGAGAACAGCAGTAGAACACTGAGAACAGTAGTAGAACACTGAGAACACTAGTAGAACACTAGTAGAACACTGAGAACACTGAGAACACTAGTAGAACACTAGTAGAACACTGAGAACACTAGTAGAACACTAGTAGAACACTGAGAACACTAGTAGAACAGTAGTAGAACACTGAGAACACTGGTAGAACACTGAGAACACTAGTAGAACACTGAGAACACTAGTAGAACACTAGTAGAACACTGAGAACACTGAGAACACTAGTAGAACACTAGTAGAACACTGAGAACACTAGTAGAACACTGAGAACACTAGTAGAACACTGAGTACAGTAGTAGAACACTGAGAACACTAGTAGAACACTGAGAACACTAGTAGAACACTGAGAACAGTAGTAGAACACTGAGAACACTAGTAGAACACTGAGAACAGTAGTAGAACACTGAGAACACTGAGAACACTAGTAGAACACTAGTAGAACACTGAGAACACTAGTAGAACACTAGTAGAACACTGAGAACAGTAGTAGAACACTGAGAACACTAGTAGAACACTGAGAACAGTAGTAGAACACTGAGAACACTAGTAGAACACTGAGAACAGTAGTAGAACACTGAGAACACTAGTAGAACACTAGTAGAACACTGAGAACACTAGTAGAACACTAGTAGAACAATGAGAACACTAGTAGAACACTGAGAACACTAGTAGAACACTAGTAGAACACTGAGAACACTAGTAGAACACTGAGAACACTAGTAGAACACTGAGAACAGTAGTAGAACACTGAGAACACTAGTAGAACACTAGTAGAACACTGAGAACACTGAGAAAACTAGTAGAACACTGAGGACACTAGTAGAACACTGAGGACACTAGTAGAACACTGAGGACACTAGTAGAACACTGAGAACAGCAGTAGAACACTGAGAACAGTAGTAGAACACTGAGAACACTAGTAGAACACTGAGGACACTAGTAGAACACTGAGGACAGTAGTAGAACACTGAGAACAGCAGTAGAACACTGAGAACAGCAGTAGAACACTGAGAACAGTAGTAGAACACTGAGAACAGCAGTAGAACACTGAGAACAGCAGTAGAACACTGAGAACAGCAGTAGAACACTGAGAACAGCAGTAGAACACTGAGAACACTAGTAGAACACTGAGAACAGCAGTAGAACACTGAGAACACTAGTAGAACACTGAGGACACTAGTAGAACACTGAGGACACTAGTAGAACACTGAGAACAGTAGTAGAACACTGAGGACACTAGTAGAACACTGAGGACACTAGTAGAACACTGAGGACACTAGTAGAACACTGAGAACAGCAGTAGAACACTGAGGACACTAGTAGAACACTGAGAACAGTAGTAGAACACTGAGGACACTAGTAGAACACTGAGAACAGCAGTAGAACACTGAGAACAGCAGTAGAACACTGAGAACACTGAGAACACTAGTAGAACACTGAGGACACTAGTAGAACACTGAGGACACTAGTAGAACACTGAGGACACTAGTAGAACACTGAGAACAGCAGTAGAACACTGAAGACACTAGTAGAACACTGAGAACAGTAGTAGAACACTGAGGACACTAGTAGAACACTGAGAACAGCAGTAGAACACTGAGAACAGCAGTAGAACACTGAGAACACTGAGAACACTAGTAGAACACTGAGGACACTAGTAGAACACTGAGGACACTAGTAGAACACTGAGGACAGCAGTAGAACACTGAGAACACTAGTAGAACACTGAGGACACTAGTAGAACACTGAGGACACTAGTAGAACACTGAGGACACTAGTAGAACACTGAGAACAGCAGTAGAACACTGAGGACACTAGTAGAACACTGAGAACAGCAGTAGAACACTGAGAACACTAGTAGAACACTGAGGACACTAGTAGAACACTGAGGACACTAGTAGAACACTGAGGACACTAGTAGAACACTGAGAACAGCAGTAGAACACTGAGAACAGTAGTAGAACACTGAGAACACTAGTAGAACACTGAGAACAGTAGTAGAACACTGAGGACACTAGTAGAACACTGAGGACACTAGTAGAACACTGAGGACACTAGTAGAACACTGAGAACAGCAGTAGAACACTGAGAACAGCAGTAGAACACTGAGAACAGCAGTAGAACACTGAGAACAGCAGTAGAACACTGAGAACAGCAGTAGAACACTGAGAACAGTAGTAGAACACTGAGGACACTAGTAGAACACTGAGAACAGCAGTAGAACACTGAGGACAGCAGTAGAACACTGAGGACACTAGTAGAACACTGAGGACACTAGTAGAACACTGAGAACACTAGTAGAACACTGAGAACACTAGTAGAACACTGAGAACAGCAGTAGAACACTGAGGACACTAGTAGAACACTGAGGACACTAGTAGAACACTGAGAACACTAGTAGAACACTGAGAACAGTAGTAGAACACTGAGGACACTAGTAGAACACTGAGAACAGCAGTAGAACACTGAGGACAGCAGTAGAACACTGAGAACAGCAGTAGAACACTGAGAACAGCAGTAGAACACTGAGAACAGCAGTAGAACACTGGTGAGGTGAGGTGATGACAGACAGTCAGCTGTGATGTTGTTGTCACACTAACCGGAAGTTGAATGTTTTCACATCATCAGATAACCTTAATTAAATAATAGTGTCGCGCAAACGAACACGATCACTCCAAACCACTGTGTTATCTCATAATACTATGTGTGTAACTAAACAGCGGTTAAGACATTAATATGGCATTTTTTTATTAACATTATTTTGTTTTATTTTGAAAGGTCGGCCGGATGCTTGGGTTCTTCTTCGTGACGTCAGCGGACGGTGGTTGTTGTTGTGGGGAAGATATTTCCAGACGGACACAGCATGTTATTTCCGGTTGTCCGTGATGTTTAACAGTCCGTCAACAGACTTCCTCCTAATGCAGAGAATAACAGAGAAACTATAACTATATATAACTAATAATGAGTTAATGTGACGTCACTGTTACCCCAGCAGGTCACACTCTGATGTGAGCTTTAACATCATATGAATGCACTTCATTGAGCTCACGAGAGGCTGAGAGGTCGGAGCTGTTCATCCTGTTGAACCACAGTGAGTCACTTAACCTTTACATATGAGCTGTCATCACAGATACACTACATCACGCTCAGCTCAGTTACTAACTCAGTTACTATCTGTCTAATGACTGGTTCTGTGTGTTTGTTTCTGTGTGCAGGGTGTTATCTGAGGATGTGGAGGACAGCTCACCTCCTCAGTCTGAGGCTGGCAGAGAGACGAGCAGCCGCCTTCTCTTCAAAACCTCCTTCATCCTCATCCTCCTCATCCTCCTCTTCCTCCTCTTCCTCCTCTTCCTCCTCTTCCTCTTCACGGCCCCAGGCAGAGAAGCTGAGGCGGAGACGACAGCGTGAAGAGGCCATCCTGTCAGGTCAACACGGTGTAAGTAGGAGAGAAGCACCAAGACAAGACAACAGCTGTAAACACAAACATCCAGAGTCTAAAGTATGAAAACATCTGTATCAAACAAACAGTCATTATACAGAGAAAACAATATACTGAAGGTGATTTGAAGTTTCACCATTCTGTGCTGACATTTGAGGTAGTGAAAGGTCAGGTAGGTTTGTGTAACGCTGCATTCATTAATGAGCTGATCATCTAAAGGTAATGTTGGGTTAGTACTGCAGGCGCTCAAGCAATTTACTGTCAGTTCCATAAAGTTTGGTCCAGGGGTCAGCAACCTTTACTATCAGAAGAGACATTTTAGGCAACAAAAAAAATCTGTCTGGAGCCGCAAATCATGTGATCATTGTGATGAAGGTAACGCAGTTTATAGTCTCAGTATATAGTATATCAGTCTAATGCAGTGAGGGCCAAAGAGACAATGTACTACGGAGTATTAGGGCCACATTGAGGGACAACAACATCTGAGACTTACACAATAAAGTCAGAATATTACGAGAATAAAGTCGTAACTTATAATATTATGACGCCAAAGTTTTGGTTTCATGCAAACAGTATATTCATATTGCTGCTGTTTCGTACACACGGCACCTTTAAAGCAGTAGTTCATACGGAGTGAACGGTCTAGATGACTCAAGTCTTACTTGTGTTTGTTTCCAGACTGCTGAACAGAAAGCAGTGGAGTGGAGTGAGAGGCAGAAGATTGAGTACACCGCTCCAACACCTCCCGGGACCAAGAAAGGTGACTGACTTCCTGTCACTGCTCTGGGACTTCTCCAGCACCAGCTGGTCTACCTGCTGCTGGTCTACCCGCTGCCGGTCTACCCGCTGCCGGTCTACCCGCTGCCGGTCTACCTGCTTCATAAAAGTGTGTTCTTCTTTGCAGACACCAGCTCGCCGTTCCCGTCCTCGTACAGTCCAGAGTATGTGGAGTCCAGCTGGTACCAGTGGTGGGAGAAAGAGGGATTCTTCCGTCCAGAGCAACATGTGAGGATCTAGATCTAAATAATGCTGTTGTCACAAAGCTAAAGTAATGCCCCTCAGATAGCAAGTTATTCAACATTACCCCCCCCCCCCGAGAGGTAAAGTTACAGAAAAAATAATTTAAAAAATAATTTAATTAATTAGTTAAAATTAAAGGTAATAAGTACTAAAATAATATAATTCATGGTAGTTAAATAGAAACCTTAAATTAATGAATTAATTAAATGTAAAAAAAACAGCAAATAGAAAATAATAATTAGTAATTAAGTATTAAGTAATTAGTAGTAGTAATTAAGTAAGTACCATAGAAAGGTTAGGTTAAGTAGATTCTATATAAGTAATCCATGGATCCCATATCCGATAGAAAAACGATGACACTGTCGCACACTTTAGTTTGAAACACATTCGCTTTCTAGCGTCCCAAACTCTTTGTGTCAAACTGAAAAAGTCCCCCCCCCCACTGCCATACAAATGAATTGTGATTTTAGGAAAAGGTAACAATACAACGACAGTTAATAATAAAAAGAGGCAAATAAAATGTTATTGAAATATTATTCAGGAACATAAAGCGCATGTTTCTCACATGGATGAAGTGAAACTCTTGTTTCTTCAGATGAGTGGGAGTCTCAGGCCTGCTGGTCACATTAATGATGGCTTCTTTCCAGCAGTTATTGTAATACGGTGTAGCGGGTAGTTGGCACGCCGCCTCAGAGGCTCGAGGACTAATGTGAGTCATGTGGTCATGTCCATCAGGAGAGGTTGTCTCCCGCCGTGGATCGGACCTTCTCTCTGTGTATCCCTCCACCCAACGTGACCGGGACTCTGCACCTGGGCCACGCTCTGACCGTCGCCGTGGAGGACGCTCTGGTTCGATGGTAACTGACAACAACACATCGACATACAGAGCGTGTTGTGTGAAGGTTTATCTGCTGACGGAGCAGTAATATCAGTTTGTCCCCATCAGGAGACGGATGCAGGGCTACAGAGTCCTGTGGGTCCCCGGCTGTGACCATGCAGGTATCGCAACACAGGTATGACAACTTCTCCTCTTCCTCCTCCATCACAGTTAGGGATTTAAAGGATCGGCTCACATTGATTACCAGGCGGTAAATCTTCATCTAGATTTACACAGACAGGTCTTTGAGAAGCAACTTCATTGTCAGGTAACTGTGTGTGTGTGTGTGTGTGTGTGTGTGTGTGTGTGTGTGTGTGTGTGTGTGTGTGTGTGTGTGTGTGTGTGTGTGTGTGTGTGTGTGTGTGTGTGTGTGTGTGTGTGTGTGTGTGTGTGTGTGTGTGTGTGTGTGTGTGTGTTGTGTGTTGTGTGTGTGTGTTAGACGGTGGTGGAGAGGAGGCTGCTGAGGGACGAAGGGAAGCGCAGACAGGACTTCACCAGGCAACAGTTCCTACGGGAGGTGTGGAAATGGAAGAACGAGTGAGTCTCCTTCACGGTCACATTCATGACTTGTCATCCGCTGTTTGGTCGACCCGACGTTGTCTTCACTGATCTGTGTGTCTCCAGGACAGGAGAGGAGATCTACGAGCAGCTGAGGAGCCTCGGAGCCTCTCTGGACTGGAGCAGAGCCTGTTTCACGATGGATCCAGTAAGAGCTTCTCACTCCTACTCACTGATTAGACCACCAGGGAGAGGTGGAGTGGATGTGTAGAAACTGAATGTGATTGTTGCACATTATCTGATGGAGTTTGAAATATGGTGCCCCCCCCCCCTCCCAGGGGTCATATGTTCTGAGATAATGGATCAAAAATATTTGTTATTTATACCAACTAAATGAAATTAATACTTAAAGCTGCAGTGGAGCAAATATGATGAAGTTATTTTTATAAGACGGTCACTATATCCTGACAGTAGTGCATGAGACAGGTAATCTGAAAAAAAATCATGTTCCTCGGTGTCCTCCGGTGCTCCTAACGGCATCTGCAAATTTTCACAGACCGGAGGAAAACAAGCAGTAAGAGCTGATCTGAGGTCTGCTGTCCAGCTGCCGTCTCTGAGAGCCGGCTGTCAATCACTCTGAACTCCGACCAAAAGGTCAAACTAGGCAGCGCTGATCAAATATGAATCAATATTCTGTTACATTAATGCCTATTTCTCTCCTCACATGTTCTCAGAAACATCTTGTAGTGCACGCTTTAGCTGTAACATGACAAAGTTTGTGACGCCGCCGGCAGCCGTGTTGAGATCTGTTGAGGAAATACCAAACACCGCCCACCAGCCGGAGCACACTTTCTCATTTTACATGCCATGAGGAGGAGGTAACGTAACAACGTAACGTAACAACGTAACGCAGCAAGGTAACGCAGCAAGGTAACGCAACAACGTAACGTAACAACGTAACGCAGCAAGGTAACGCAGCAAGGTAACGCAACAACGTAACGCAACAACGTAACGCAGCAAGGTAACGCAGCAAGGTAACGCAACAACGTAACGCAACAACGTAACGCAACAACGTAACGCAACAACGTAACGCAACAACGTAACGCAACAACGTAACGAAACAACGTAACGAAACAACGTAACGCAACAACGTAACGCAACAACGTAACGCAACAACGTAACGCAACAACGTAACGCAACAACGTAACGAAACAACGTAACGCAACAACGTAACGCAACAACGTAACGCAACAACGTAACGCAACAACGTAACGCAACAACGTAACGCAACAACGTAACGCAACAACGTAACGAAACAATGTAACGAAACAACGTAACGTCACCCATCTTTTAAGTGGTTACGTCTCCATGAGGAGGAGCAGAAGTCTAGTTTTCTCTCAGAACACCTGAATTACAATATGATGAAAGGTTATTATGGGATTTTTGCCGAAATGATGCCAAAAGCTTTCTGCCTACTGCGGCTTTAATGTCCTAAAATTCAAATACTGTAATAAGACAGGTCCCATTTTGTACATAACAGACTCACCATCAGTGTATCAGCAGAGTCCTGTTTGATTATTAACGTATTTATACTGTATGTGAAGATGACGAGCTCCAGTCCAACAACAACTATATTATATACAGTATAGTACTTTCATTGTTTTTCTGACGCTTAGATTGACAATAATATGCTGCATTACTTTTAACACCATTTAATTCTAATTAGTATTATAGTGAGTGACACATGCCTTATTAAAAGGTGAAGTCATCTCAGGACAGGAGACGGTTATCACGGGGTTAACGATGTGTCCTTTCTATTATAAGTTCATTATTTATATTGAATATAAACTGTATATTATGGTCTGTAAGGAGTCTGTCTGTGTTTCAGGGGTTCAGCAGGGCCGTGACGGAGGCCTTCGTCAGGCTGTGTGACTCTGGTCTCATCTATCGGTCGGAGGCTCTGGTCAACTGGAGCTGTGCTCTGGAGTCGGCCATCTCCGACATCGAGGTGAAGCACAGTCAACACAACGGGTGGACAAAATAAAGGATACCACATGTACAGTATGGGATGTAAAATTGAGTGAGGATCTTCCTCTGCCAGCTACCGCGTGCTCGTTGTTCTAGTAGGGATGCACCGATCGGCCGATACCGAGTACCGATCCGACACCAGTGTTTAATTAATCAGCTGTTTGCCTCACTGAGTGGAAGTGACTGGGATCATTCTGTCATGTGTACGGAAACATCAGGCTGGACTCAAACATTACTTTACTAACTTTGTAAAACAAAATGTTACAGATAAATACGTAGATATTACTTTATTAAATTGTTTATTATTGGGATGGAGGATTGTAAAACAGCAGCAACTTTGTAAGAGACCTTCAGAATTAACAGGAATTACAGTTC
Organism: Sebastes fasciatus; assembly: GCF_043250625.1. Classification (NCBI taxonomy): domain Eukaryota; kingdom Metazoa; phylum Chordata; class Actinopteri; order Perciformes; family Sebastidae; genus Sebastes; species Sebastes fasciatus. Next base: position 31,363,706 of record NC_133811.1, read on the forward strand.
TAGTGTAAACTCTTTTAATGCAGCAACAAACCGGTCAAAACTTAAAACAGGAATTAAAATTACAGCATATGATGTATATAGTATATAAACATAAAACTGAGTTGAAAAGATCGGCCTCATCGTCACCGATATCTGACCCAGATATTCAATCAATCAATCAAACTTTATTTGTATAGCACCTTTCAAACAAGTCAAATGTAATTCAAAGTGCTGACAGACGATTGTTCAGGATGGATTTAGAGACTAATGCACCAAAACAACCAAGATAAAAGTTCACTGAATAAGAAAGCAATAAGAGATGTGTGTTTAAGATAATAAAAGATAAATAAAATACAAATAACAATAATAAATAAATAAATACAAATTAAAAAACTACACTTAATAAGCAGATTGTATTTGAAAAATAAAGTTTTAATAAAAGAGATAATAATGATCAGCAATACAATTTTAATAAAATAAAATAGAGTAAAATAAACACTATAATGATGATGATAAATAAAATAAGTATAAACAATAAAAAACCTAAAATTATAAAACTATAAAACATACAAGCCAGACTAAATCAATTTTTTTAGGTTTTTAGTTTACAGTAGTGTCGGTGCTCAGTGATCAGGACTTACTCTAATACTTTTACAGTTATCGTAAAATAGTTTCAGCAATTTCTAAAGATAGTCCGTTAAATAAAGGATTTAAAATAAGACGGATCTGAAGTGAAGTGAATATAAGAGAAAGGTATATGTACGGATGTTAACTTGTGGTTTTGCCGTCAGGTCGACTCGAAGGAGCTGTGTGGGCGGACCATGCTGTCTGTTCCTGGTTATGAGAAGGAGGTGGAGTTTGGAACGATGCTGACCTTCGCGTACCCGTTGGAAGGTCACGGTGAGCATCGGGAGATCTGTGTCTGGAGATCTGATACCTGTTGTTCTTGTTCTGTCTGATGGCTTAACCGTACTTTGGTTCCCTGTGTTTTAGATGGAGAGGTGGCGGTGTCCACCACCCGTCCTGAGACGATGCTGGGAGACGTGGCTGTAGTGGTTCACCCTGACGATCCTCGCTATCAGGCTAGTACCAGCTGTTGATGGAGTTTTAGTCAGGGTGATAGGGGGGTATCACTGATATGTAGACAGATGTACACACCTGGTTAGGGAGTATGAATACTGATAAATACAACGTGACGTTTGTTAAGACAGCCGTGCTCTCTTTGTTCCAGGCCGTTCATGGGAAGCAGTGCAGACACCCGTTCACCGACAGACTGCTGCCCATCATCACTGACTCCATGGTGGACATGGAGCTGGGAACCGGTGAGAGCATCACTAGTGTCTGACACGGTCTCGTAGCCGGGACTTGCTGCTGACGTCACGTTATCTGAGCTGCTCGTGTTCCTCACTTCCTGCAGGTGCGGTGAAGGTGACCCCCGCTCATGACCGTACCGACTTCCTGCTGTCACAGAGACACTCGCTGCCACGCCTTACTGTGATCGGAGGAGACGGGACCATGACGCCGCTCTGCGGACAGTGGCTGCAGGTGGGTGTTATCTGTTATACTGTGAGATGTGATCTGTGTGTCTTGTAGAACACTGTTGGACGTGTGGACGTGTCTTGTAGAACACTGTTGGACGTGTGGACGTGTCTTGTAGAACACTGTTGGACGTGTCTTGTAGAACACTGTTGGACGTGTCTTGTAGAACACTGTTGGACGTGTCTTGTAGAACACTGTTGGACGTGTCTTGTAGAACACTGTTGGACGTGTCTTGTAGAACACTGTTGGACGTGTCTTGTAGAACACTGTTGGACGTGTGGACGTGTCTTGTAGAACACTGTTGGACGTGTCTTGTAGAACACTGTTGGACGTGTCTTGTAGAACACTGTTGGACGTGTCTTGTAGAACACTGTTGGACGTGTCTTGTAGAACGCTGTTGGACGTGTGGACGTGTCTTGTAGAACACTGTTGGACGTGTGGACGTGTCTTGTAGAACACTGTTGGACGTGTCTTGTAGAACACTGTTGGACGTGTGGACGTGTCTTGTAGAACACTGTTGGACGTGTCTTGTAGAACACTGTTGGACGTGTGGACGTGTCTTGTAGAACACTGTTGGACGTGTCTTGTAGAACACTGTTGGACGTGTCTTGTAGAACACTGTTGGACGTGTCTTGTAGAACACTGTTGGACGTGTCTTGTAGAACGCTGTTGGACGTGTGGACGTGTCTTGTAGAACACTGTTGGACGTGTGGACGTGTCTTGTAGAACACTGTTGGACGTGTCTTGTAGAACACTGTTGGACGTGTGGACGTGTCTTGTAGAACACTGTTGGACGTGTCTTGTAGAACACTGTTGGACGTGTCTTGTAGAACACTGTTGGACGTGTCTTGTAGAACACTGTTGGACGTGTGGACGTGTCTTGTAGAACACTGTTGGACGTGTCTTGTAGAACGCTGTTGGACGTGTGGACGTGTCTTGTAGAACACTGTTGGACGTGTCTTGTAGAACACTGTTGGACGTGTCTTGTAGAACGCTGTTGGACGTGTGGACGTGTCTTGTAGAACACTGTTGGACGTGTCTTGTAGAACACTGTTGGACGTGTCTTGTAGAACACTGTTGGACGTGTGGACGTGTCTTGTAGAACACTGTTGGACGTGTCTTGTAGAACACTGTTGGACGTGTCTTGTAGAACGCTGTTGGACGTGTGGACGTGTCTTGTAGAACACTGTTGGACGTGTCTTGTAGAACGCTGTTGGACGTGTGGACGTGTCTTGTAGAACGCTGTTGGACGTGTGTTCAGTGATAGAGAAAGCAGCTTTGATGGATTTTGCGTCTCCTCTCAGGGAGTGAAGAGGTTTGATGCCAGACAGCTGGTGGTGGACGCCCTGGTGGAGAAGAAGCTGTTCAGAGGAAAGAAGAGTCACGCCATGACTCTACCCGTCTGCAGGTAGAGGAGCACACACACACACACACACACACACACACACACACACACACACACACACACACACACACCAGACTCACTCTGACTCACAAACAAGTCAACAGAGGCTGCACTGTAACGTTGTAATGTTCTCATGTTTGTGGTTCCTCTCTTCTCCGTGTCTTCCTTCCTTCCTTCCCTCCTTCCTCCTCGTCTCAGCCGCTCAGGAGACGTCATTGAGCCTCTTCTGAAGAAGCAGTGGTTCGTTAGCTGTGATGAAATGGCTAAAAAAGCTATCCAGGTGAGTTGGTGGCGACGCTGAGACGTCAGGCTCCATCATGTAAATCTAGTACAGAATCCTTGACTTCATCTCTGTAACACTCAGATGTGACTGTTTCTGTCCCCGTCAGGCTGTGGAGGACGGACAGCTGGAGATCATGCCTCCCTACTACACCAAGACGTGGAGGAACTGGCTGTCCAACATCAGGTAGATCTCCTCTGACCTTTGACCTGGACAGAATTCAAGTTCTCGTAACGGTGGTGTGAAGAGGAACAACGGCGGTGTGTGTGTGTCATTGTTACTGAAACAACAGCAGTCTGCTGATGAATGAGCTCTATTGTTCCTCTTGTGTGCCTCGCAGTGATTGGTGCATCTCCAGGCAGCTCTGGTGGGGTCATCAGATCCCGGCTTACCAAGTGGAGCTCCCTGATTCTACCGACAGACAAGAGGTCGGCTTTGTGGATGTGATTTAAGAACAACACTACTGTGTAATGTTCAGGCCCCGTCCTCTAATGCAGCCCTGAATAGAAACATGTGTATAGAAATGGATGACTGGTTGGGTTAACTGGGTTAACTGGGTTAACTGGCCTCATCAGGTGGTCTATCAGTGTGAGTGTGTGTCCTAGACTGTGGTGTGACTTCCTGTGTGTTGTGTGTGTTTAGGAGCGGTGGGTTTGGGGACGGAGCGAGGACGAGGCCCGACAAAGAGCTGCTGTCAAATACGGAGTGAAGCCAGAAGACGTCACGTTGACTCAGGGTGACTCACCTCTTACATTAACCCCTTCACTGACTCCGTTTTCAAATCAATGGAGGCAAAACCAACTTTATGAAATACTGTAGATTTAAATACAAACAGCTCGTTGAAAGGTTTGTAAATATAGACGTGTTTCTTTATTCTGCTTCCTCCCCGTCAGACCCTGACGTTCTGGATACGTGGTTCTCTTCGGGGCTGTTTCCCTTCGCCATGCTTGGCTGGCCTGAGCAGGTATCGTACTTCCTCCAGCAGAGCATAGCGGTCCATAAACAGCCCGATCCCTTTGTTATTGTAATTACACATTCACCCCCCCCCACAGACCGCCGACCTTCAGCGCTTCTACCCCAACTCCATCCTGGAGACGGGCAGTGACCTCATCTTCTTCTGGGTGGCGAGGATGGTGATGCTGGGCACAGAGCTGACTGGACAGCTGCCCTTCAAACAGGTACTATATGAGTAATGAGAAACCCCCCCAACAGTAGTTATACAAACACTATTAATTACAGTAATTAGTAACCAGCCCATCCTGCTGTTCCTCTCTCTCCCTCTCCTGTTCCCATCACACCTTTCAGGTTCTCCTTCACTCTCTGGTGAGAGATAAACACGGCAGGAAGATGAGTAAATCTCTGGGAAACGTCATCGACCCGTTGGATGTTATACACGGAGTCTCTCTGGAGGTAAGTAGACGTGGGCTCGGTCTAGTGAATATCTAGTGAATGTTCAGTGGACCTTTGTGCAGAAATAACTGCTGCAGCTCCTCCAGACCAACAGAGGTTTCCCGTGTCTTGTGAAGTGACGGAGCTCCGCAGAGAGAAACGTTATCGTCTCCCCCGTTCCCTCCGGCCGCGGTCGGGAGGCTGAGGCGGGAAAAGCCAACACTAGGATCAGCATTGATTCATGGAGAGACCTTGGTCTGGTCAGCTAACATTACTGCCAAGCAGCTGAAATATAGAGTGATGTTGTGCTTTTAGCTGACGTGTGTCTCCTCACTGTGTTGACAGATGCTCGCTCACATTCAGTTATCGCGTGCACAAGCAAGAGCGCGAGCAACAGGATGCTGACTTTAGTTGACTTAACGGCCACAGGTGTCGCTGTTAACAAGACATTCTGATTCTTACAAACAGTCCCTTTAATGTTGTCAGTTTCTTTTTCTACTTGTTGAACTGTCTGCAAGGAAACCAATAAAAAGACGAGATGCTGTGATTTGCTTAAAAACACAATAAATGATGAATGACTTCCTACTCAGTGGGAGTTCATGAAAGGTGAAGGCATCATAGATTCTCTGGGGGTTTGTGTGTTGTGGTGTGACAGTTCAGCGGATGTAGTGTGAGTAGGAAGCAGCCCGCTGAGACAGCAGTCTGTCCTCGTTCCCTCTAAAGACATGTTGTTGTTTGTGTCCTCCCAGAGACTTCAGGAGAAAGTGAAGGAGGGAAACCTGGACCCCAGGGAGCGGCTGGTTGCCATGGAAGCTCAGGTCAGCTCCCCTCGCTCTGCTATCTGTTTCTGTCTGGCTGACTGAGCAGACTCTCTCTTATCTGTCAGGTCCGTCTGCTTCCTCCCACAGAGGAAAGACTTCCCCAGAGGGATCCCTCAGTGTGGGACCGATGCTCTGAGGCTGGCCCTTTGCTCTCACAAGATTCAGGGTGAGTGACTCTCATCTCCGCTCACTTTATCTGACGGAGGAAGACCGACCGTCAGAGTGAATGAATGTGGAAAGCTGTGTGATGTGAAACAAGAGGAGGAGTTGTGAGGGACAGCAGAGACAGGACAAGAGACACAGATCACGTTCCAGTTGACCAGCTGATCTGCTCTGCGTCTCACTCTGCGATGAAGACATGTAGTTGAAAGGTGTTGCTCCTAAGTGACACGTCTCTCTGGTTAGTCCTCTCTCCTGCTCCTGGAACGATGCACTGATGACCTGATGAACTGAATGTGTTCAGCATGTCTGATGTACCTGTAAAGTAGAGCTGGGTATGAAGCCTCAATACTTTATTGGTACCGACTGAAATGCATCTGTAGTCTGAAGTCTAGTAGTATTTTTAGTTGTTCAAACAACAACACAGGAAAGACAATGGAAGGAAGTCCAGTTGGAGTAACAGATGAATACACGTGAAGGCTTATCCGATACCAAAATAATGTACAATGGTTTATAATACTCAGACAGGATGTTCATGGTGGCACTATTTCATTTTTAATCATGACGATGGCGAGGTGAACAGCAGACATTAGAGTGAGCTTGTACGTCTTAAAGGGTTTATAAGGGTGTTTATTTCTCTAAGTTTTGTTTTTGCATTAGTCCTTAGACGTTCCTACTACGGACCAGAGGACTGGACGGTCAGTGTATCTTTTAGTCATTCCATTTTCCTTTCACAAACGGATATTAAAATACAAAGAATTAGTGATTATTTGATTTTCATTTTAAAATACAAAAATTAAATAAATGAAATACAAGGCGCTTTTCTTTATCAGGGTCAAAAAGGGATGAACTAAACTTAAAAAACGGGTTGATTTTCATTTTCTATTTCTAAAAACAAAAGATCAAGTTCGTTGTGTACCTCACTACGGTTAGTTAAAAATGTTTCTGTGATGAGTTATTGATCCAGGAAGTAGGAATCTCTCACACTTTACCAAAGTTAGTTTGTCATGTCTTCTTCCCTGAGAAACACTCTTTTATTGTTTCAAAAAACGACATACTGATGCACGTCCATCACCTTCAGTTACACAGCAGCACCGTCGTCATACGCGCTCTTACGCAATTTCCCGTTGCAGATTATGAAAAACGGGTGTTTTTTTGTTTCTGTCTTCTAGCGTCTTGAGATAACTTCTGTTGTGATTTGACGCTATATAAAAATAAATTGAATTGAATTGAATTGAATATTGATTTAATTTTTTATTTTAAGAGATAAAAAATGAAAATCAACCCATTTTTTAGGTTTAGTTCATTCCTTTTTGATAAAGAAAAACACTTTGTATTTCAATTTCAATTTTTGTATTTTAAAATGAAAATCAAATAACCACTTATTTTTTGTATTTTAATATCCGTTTGTGAAAGGGGAAAATCGAAAGACCAAAGATACACTGACCCTGGACGAACACACAGACCGACCGATGAAACGACCGACACTGGGACTCTGGACGGTTCCTCTAGTGGAGCACAACTACTCACCTTAATGTCGCTTCACCTTCACACTCTTTCTTTTTCTGCGTCTCCATCAGGAGAAGACATCAGTCTGTCCATCTCTCAGGTCCTGAGCTGCAGACACTTCTGTAATAAGATGTGGCAGACGCTGAGATTCACACTGGGAGTGCTGGGAGACAACACCACACCGGTGGGAACACTGGAAGAGGTACGGCAAAGGAACCGCCGGTTGGACTACGTCTTTATTCTTATTTTGATGTATATAGTTATACTGTTGTTGCCGGTCTTTACATTAATACAACAGATCTACAGGGGCACGATGAAGGAAGCCCAGCTGGAGGTTAGCTTCACCAGACAGGATCCTTCTGGAGTATACTATATAAATAAATGATTCTTGCCTTTTCCCATCTTTCAGACGGCTGCTGTCGGCAGCATGGAGCGCTGGATCTGCTCCCGGCTCTACAGCACCGTGGTCCAGTGTGAGCGGGCCTTCGAGGCCTACGAGCTGCACACGGTCACATCCGCCCTGCACTCCTTCTGGCTCCACAGCCTGTGTGACGTCTACATGGTGAGGAGCAGAACTTTCACAATGCATTATGGGTACACTTTGATGTCACTTTGTACCGTCAGTAAACTACCGACTGCTCGGTCTACGCAGGAACCTGCTGTAACCATGGCGACAGGGAGGCTCAGTCACAGGCTCTCAATGATTGATGAACCCAAAGAGTTGAGCTGATAGTGGTGTGTAACCAGTGTGTAACCAGTGTGTGTGTGTGTGTGTGTGTGTGTGTGTGTGTGTATGTGTGTGCTGTAGGAGTACGTGAAGCCGGTGCTGGTCCAGCAGGACGGGGGGGCGGCAGTGGTCCAGACTGACACAGAGCACAGTGTGAGAGCGAGGCAGGTGGCCAGCAGCGTCCTCTATCACTGTGTGTCCACGTCTCTGGCCCTGCTCTCCCCCTTCATGCCCTTCATCACCGAGGAGCTGTGGCAGAGACTCCAGCCGTTCAGACCTGCAGCTGCTGCCCGGCCCGCTCTGTGTCTACAGCCGTACCCCCGCTCCTCTCAGCTGGTAGGACTACAACCACCAGCACCACACCCGTCCTCCACCCTTCACCACATCCACACCATGACAGCATTTACACTGGGTTCCACCACACTGGGTTCAACCTCGGTTAACACGGCTCCGACAGAAGAACCTCTAGAGGAATCTAGAGGCTTTTGGTTTTATTTGTTCAGATCTTCAGATATTTTCTTCCTCTCCGATAAAATCGATGGAATTTTATTTGTTTTGCTTAAAAAAAAAAGACTGAAATGGTCCCTGTTCCTCTGGATAGTCCACAGAGACACTGTTAGCTTTGATTTGGCTTTAATTAAACCTTTTGATATAAATGTATATTAGTTTTAATCCCTTTAAAAGAGTATTTCGCGTTGATCTCCTATAACGCAGTAACAAAGGATCAGAATAATGAAAAGAACTCTGAAGCTGTGGGTCTGTGGGTCTCTCCAGCTCCATGTCATTAGATACCGTCTTTATTCATTTCAAACATTCTTCCTTGTTAAAACCCGGTGCCTACATTACCCACAATGCAGCTCAAATAAGAGCAGTTTGGTACCACCACCTAATAGTTAATAGTACAGTTTAAATTAATGTACCCCAAATCTGAAGTACCTGCTAGTTCTCCTCACTCACCGTTCATCAAGATGGAGATGTTTGACAGCTGGACTCATTCCTATAGATGGATGGCCTCTAAACACCAAGACAGCAGACTGAGTCACGTACCGCTGACTTGATGATGCGACTTTTAAGTTTCGTTCTCTGTGGCGGCGCCTATGTCGATAAGCGGTAATTGCAGGGTTATAAATCCATATCATGTATGTAACATGTAACATAGGAAACTTTAGCACTATTTATGTGGAGTCTTCTGATAAGCCCAGTCGGGGTTTTTACCGCTTCCTGCACTAGATATTATTTTTGTTATGTTTGTGTAGTATTAATTTGTGTAAATCAAATATACAAACACATTACTGTGCTTCTTCTCTCTGCTATACGTGATACTCTTTACTCTGAACTTGTTATGTTTGGCTGGATGTTCAACCTTCCGTGTGTTTTAGCTGATGTGTTGTTCTCCGTGTTCTCCATCCTGACAGGCTCACTGGTATTTCCCTGAAGAGGAAAGAGACTTCCTGCTGGTGCAGGAAGTGATCCGAGTGGCCCGCTCGCTGCGAGCCGAGTGTGGCATGACCAAAGAAAAACCAGCCAGTGAGTCATCGAACAGTCGATAACTAACTCTGGACTGCTGGATGTAAATCCAGTTGTGTTTTCATACATGACATAAACTGATGAATGCATGTGGTGATGTGTTTCAGTGTGGGCGGTGTGTTCACCCAGCCAGGCCCAGGTCCTCCTTCACTTCGGCTCAGCTGTTTGGACTTTAAGCCGGATCTCCAGCCTCCATATCTCCTGTCTTGATGGAGCGGACCACCTGCTCCCCGTCCACTCCTCTCCTCCTCCTGCAGGAGGCCTCGTTGGCGTGGTGGACCACACATGTCAGCTACACCTTCCCATTCAGGTACCCATCACCTTCCTCCTGCAGCAGCCCTGAAGCCTGTCTCACAAGCACAACAATATGGAAGCTCACAGCCACCAATATGACATATTATTTGCCAATATCCGGCCCACAGATTGAAGTGGGATTTGCAGGGCTGATTGTAATATCAGTCCCCACAACTAATGGATGAGTTCAGATATTTATTCAGCAAAAAAAACTATTTCTGGTTCCGACTTCTGAACTGTGAGGATTTTCTGCTTTTCTTTATATGATGTCATTGAAATCTAATGTAATGAACTATCTGAGGGTAAATGACTGCCTGACAAAACAAGTTATTTGAACAAGATGACTCTGGAGTCGATAACGTTATTCGCTCCCGTCGCCGCCACTCTCTCTCTCTCTTGCTTCACCACTCACTTCCCACGTACACACACACTCTAGGTACTGGCTCTGCTCCAGATCGCTCTAGAGAGGCACATTCGCGTTTAGCTCTCCAACACGCAGTTGGTTGTAATCTCCTCACCTCACCGCTCGATATCGCCGAATCCTACACACTGGACCTTTAAAATTAACAAATACTTTTCTGTGTATTCCCAAGTAATAATTTGATTGCATTATAATAAATTGACTCGGCATTGACTTTGCAATTTGCTACCAAAATTTCAAAATCAAAATGTGAACTGGAATGCCATGTACAGTATGTAGCCTCATCATCCACATCCACATGTGTGCACATCAGTGTGCTGCTGTGTGTTTGCATGGTGGTGATGATGTCTAACATTCAGTATGATGTTTGCTCTCTCAGAGTGGAATGAAAACTGACAGACGGATGGTGCAGCTCTCCCAGCGCAGAGACAAGCTCGTTCCAGAGCTGGAGAAGATGCTCTGCAGAGTCCGGTCTGCAGACTACCTGACCAAGGTTCCTGCTCCGGTCAGGCAGCAGATGGACACTAAGGTGGGTTATTTAGAATCAGTAGACATTTCTAAACAATAACCATATAATTAAATATAGTAAATAATAAAAATACATCTTTGTGATAACATACTCGTTATTGTGAAATGTTATTTCCACAGTTTTATTGAACTTTTATTTCATCAAAGCAATTTTTATTTCAAAATGTCCATAAAATAAATTCCAATCAAATTGTTACTATGAAATTAAGAATTATGAAATAACATTTGAATTTCAATTTGTTGATGTATTCCTTAGTTTTACTGTATTTATTAATATAATTATTATTTGTATATTATAATTATTTATGTCTTCATTATACTATAGTTCCGTACTACTTGTGTTCTAACTAACGTACTACCAGACAACCATGTGTGATTGATATTGTGACCCGTCCTGTGTGTCCAGATGTCGGCGCTGCAGCAGGAACTGAAGACCGTTGAGGAGCAGATGAAGGTCCTGAAGGAGACAGAATAACTGCAGGACGTCCCAACTGATCAACTCGGTGGATTATTTATAATATCGTCTGAGAGATGGAGAGATCTCTACACTGTTAGAATGAAGGAGACTTTGCATAACATCATTATTATGTTGTTCACATCATGCAGCCTGTGATGCTGCACTACTGTACTGCATCATTAACGACTCACCTGCAGACGGAGCTGCGGCAGGCTGCAGGTATCCGTGGTAAAGCTTCTGTTTCTTAATGCACAGACGGTATGATATGGAAGTCTGACGCGGTTCATCCGGAGCTCCTGTTCAGCAAATCTATGTGTCAAAAGTTGTGATCACAAAATGTCTTTTCAGATTAACAGTCCTTCACACTGATCATGTTTATTTAAAATGAATGTTTCTCTTCCTAAACTCGACCAAATGTGTTTCCTTGTTGGGAATGTCAGAATGTTGATAACCAGGAGGAATCAGGATCCAACATATCTGGTTAAATACAAGTCTAGTTAGAAGACGTCTAGAAGCCACAGAGGCTAACAATTTAGCAAGCTAGAAAGTGCGTAACAATGTAGTAAATGTAAAGACATAATGACAGAGGAGAAAGATGAGGCTGTTGGGAATATCAACATTTTCCTCAGACATGTTATAAAATTACGAAGAAAAATAATAAACGACTTAAATTACAATATATTAGCTTATTATGCACCGAAAAATGTCCTTCCAAGGCCTCCGCCATTTCTGACAACGTCTACAAACACATCACAACTCGTGATCTCTGAGCTTTCAGAAACTTTCCACTGACGAGGTCACGAATATACCACGGAGTATTGAGGAAAACAAAAAATCTGAGATTTCAAGAATAAAGTCATAAATTTATGAGAAAAAAAGTCGTAACTTTACAAGAAAAAAAGTCGTAATATTAGGAAAACATATAACCAGCAACCAACAAAACGGGCGAGGACAACTCAGTTTCTTTCACAATCTTTTCCAGGTCCTGATCCTGATGATAACGTGCTGCTGATGAGCCTAAAGATGAAGTGTTTCCTTATTTGTGAAACCTAAACTAAAGTAGAACTTCACAAGATGCTCCGCGTTCCTCATATTCCCCTCTAAAATAACACGTAAACTTCTGACTTTATTCTCGTAATTTTACGACTTTTTTTCTGGTAAAGTTATTTCTTTATTCTCGTAATATTATGACTTTATTCTCATAATTTTACGACTTTTTCTCGTAATATTATGACTTTATTCTCGTAATCCCAGATTTTTGTTTTCCTCAATGTGACCGTAACACTAATGATGGGGCGTTCATATGGACTCTGTTCGTAATCCCGGTAAACACGACCTCATTGAAGGCAACACGGGGTCGTCGGGCAGCAAGTCTCGCAGCCAGTCTCGCGAGAGTTTCTGAAGTGTAGTTTCAGTGCAGCTAAATGAAAAATGGCGTCATCCTACAGGAGAAGAGACAGCCTCCAGAGACAGACCCGTTAAGACATCCAGAGAGAGGAGAGACAGCCTCCTCCTCCAGAGACAGACCCGTTAAGACATCCAGAGAGGAGAGACAGCTGGAGACACTCTGAACCGGCAGAGGACATGAAGCTGTGGAGACAGTAGCCTGCTAGCATTAGCATTAGCAGCTAGCTGAAGGTTCTGTAGGGATCCAGAGAGCAGAGAACCGGAGAACCGGAGAACCGGGGGACCGGGGGACCGGGGGACCGGGGGGATGAAGGAGACCAGCCGTGGAGGAGCACAGAGAGATGATGTGAAGGAAACACGAGGGGGGGCTCCAGAAGTTAGCTAGCTATCCAGCTAGCCGGTCAGCCTGCAGCTCCATGTGATCTCCATCTCCTCCACACCTCCACCAGAGCGGCAGGAGAGAGGTGAGTCAGCCCGCTACTGCTGCTCCGAACCCGGCTACTGCTGAACCACGGCCCCGGTCCCTAATGAGAACCCTCCACTGGCTGCACTAGCGGGCTAGCAGCACCAGCAGCAGCAGCATGTCAGCAGTGAAGGGTTCTCTTACTGTTCAGACTCTCTTAGCCCTGACAGACTGTCTGTGTTCTCTGTGTTCTCTGTGTTCTCTGTGTTCTGTGTGTTCTCTGTGTTCTGTGTGTTCTGTGTAGTTAGTTAATCATCTTATCAGCCTCAGAGGAGAACAGGAACAGCTGGTTTCATCTCAACACACCAGACAGATGTGAGCTGCTGGTTTAGGACATGAACTCACATCAGTTTAAAGTTCTCAGTGTTTTAGTGTTAAACATGTTCAGAGGCCTTTACTCCCTCAGGGTGGTCATGAGGAGCTGTGACCGGATCTGATCCTACCAGACTGCTCTGCGTGATCCTACCAGACTGCTCTGTGTGATCCTACCAGACTGCTCTGTGTGATCCTACCAGACTGCTCTGCGTGATCCTACCAGACTGCTCTGCTCTGTGTGATCCTACCAGACTGCTCTGTGTGATCCTACCAGACTGCTCTGTGTGATCCTACCAGACTGCTCTGCTCTGTGTGATCCTACCAGACTGCTCTGTGTGATCCTACCAGACTGCTCTGTGTGATCCTACCAGGCTGCTCTGTGTGATCCTACCAGACTGCTCTGTGTGATCCTACCAGACTGCTCTGTGTGATCCTACCAGACTGCTCTGCTCTGTGTGATCCTACCAGACTGCTCTGTGTGATCCTACCAGACTGTTCTGTGTGATCCTACCAGGCTGCTCTGTGTGATCCTACCAGACTGCTCTGTGTGATCCTACCAGACTGCTCTGTGTGATCCTACCAGGCTGCTCTGTGTGATCCTACCAGGCTGCTCTGTGTGATCCTACCAGACTGCTCTGTGTGATCCTACCAGACTGCTCTGTGTGATCCTACCAGACTGCTCTGCTCTGTGTGATCCTACCAGACTGCTCTGTGTGATCCTACCAGACTGTTCTGTGTGATCCTACCAGGCTGCTCTGTGTGATCCTACCAGGCTGCTCTGCTCTGTGTGATCCTACCAGCCAGCTCCACGTTGTCCCGGAGGAGGAGGAGGAGGAGGGTTTAAAGAAGAATAGAGCTTCAGCTGGTAGTTTGTGAGAGGAGCAACAGTTCCCTCCCATCCTCCCTCCATCTGCCCATCCTCCTCCCATCCTCCCTCCTCCCTGTTCAGTCAGCAGAGCTTAACTTACTCCAGTTGAAAGGGACATGACAGATCAGTAGGCTGCTCCGGGTTCAGGTAACGTACAGTTAGTTTCACTCTCTTTACTCTGAGCTCCGTACTTCACTTGTTGTTGTTTCTCTGTAACTTTAGACCAACTTCTTTCTTTCCTCTCAGACTTTTCTACTTCCATTGACCCTCTGCGGCTCAACGTTACTGCGTCTGCATGTTGCTGCTTTGTGTGTTTTCAGGGTAAAAACAGTTCAGCTTTAAAGAGGTCATGTTGCTGCTTCCTTTGTCAAGATGAGTAATTTGAGTCAACTCTTTCAAAACACATTAAAATATCCACTCATACGGTCCTCTTAGCTGAGACTAATGCAGTCTAATACTTTAGTCCTACAGTAAACCTCATGAATATAAGGTCCCATATCAGCTCATCTTCAGGTTCATACTTGTATTTTGTGTTTCTACTAGAACATGTTTACATGCTGTAACGTTAAAAATAACTTATTTTCCTCATCCTGTCTGTCTGAATATACCTGTATTCCCTCTCCGTCTGAAACGCTCCGTTTTAGTGCATTTCAACGGAATTGCAACGGAATTGCGTTACTAGGCAACAGCTTGGATCCATGTTTACTTCCTGTCAGCTGATGTGATTCACATCCACTGCAACAGGAAATCAACTGGGACACATTTAGAATGTTTACGTTTAAAACCGTGTAATGGTCTAAATATTGTATATTTGCATATGGGGAGGTGCAAGATCAATAAAAGTACGAGAGTACAAATATTTGAAATAAATACAAGAATAAAAACAAGACGAGGTAAAAGAATAAATAGAATAAAGTGCCAAGAGTATTGCACATACATTCCACGAATGTACCTTCTTGCAAACACGGACAACCATCATATGGTTAGTGCAAAATAACTTTACATTCAATATAAAACTTTTGTGCATTCAAGATAGCTCCTCTCGTTCAGCTTCGTAATGACGGAGGGAACGAACGACTTGGAGTAGCGGTTTGTCTTTCTCGGAGGCGGCAGAGAGCTGTGAACATGTGTTCAATACCAGTTTCTTAATCATCTTCAAATCATTATTTATCACTTCCATATAAAAAGGCGTTCAGGTATGAGGTTTGAGCGCTCGATAAACCATGTTTAAACATCTACTGTGTGTCAGTAGGTGGAACACATGTTGAATATGGGTGGGGGGGTTCTTTGTAAGGTGATGTAATGTGGAGATAAACAGGTGAATCACAGCCAAAGATCTGTTACTAATCACAGCGTTTGTTCCTTTTAGTCAAACATCCATCCTGACAAGATTATTGCAGGCCTATATTTATCAGCAGTAATTGGTTTAGGTTTCTCTAATGCTGAGGAGCTCCTTCATCCTCCACTCACTCAGCACTGGAAAGTGTCCGTTCGTGGGGGGGGGGGGGGGGCGTTTGACTTTGTACAGCAGAATCTCAGGTATAGTCAGACACTAAATAGACATAGAGGGCTAATTTAAAGGTCGTTTCAGCCGAATTACAAAACAGTTCTGTCACTTCCCTCTCGTGGTACCTCGTCTCTCAGGTAATAGAATAAAATCCCAATATAATGATTCAGCTTTGAATGTTTGCATGTGTATAGTGCAGTAGTATCTCTACAACAAGATACAAGCAAATATTTAAATATTCATAATCATTTGAATTGTGTGTTTTTATGCAAATAACCACATGCAATAACAAAGTACAGTACTGTGTACACTACCCTCCCTCCACGGTGTCATTTGAATACTGTATACCGTGTATATAATGTTTTTTGTGTTAAATATATTGAACATTGAATGACATCAGATCTAAAATGTTATTCCTTCATTTAGCGCAGAGATTTCTAAAGTGGCAGACAAAAGAAACACTCGTCTGTTACAGTGGCAGGAAGTGGAAAAAGTTAATTTCAGACCCTGGTTGTGACACAATTCATCTGCGAGGTTTTGTGGTGCTGGTTTACCAGCATGATAACGAGGCTGGTTACTTGTAAAGTCTTTGCAGTTTGCTCCTGCCACGAGTCACCTTTTCCATCCAAGTACTTAGTCAGGAAAAGATGGCAGTAATCTCTCCTTTCTGCCTTCAGTGGAGAACAGTAATGAAATCAGGATCACTAACGCAATCTGAAGTGTTGTCATGTTTCTAAAGGAGAAAAAGTGAAAGTGGTATTCCCCTCTTACTCTGATCATCATGTTCTTGGACATTTGACATCTTTGTTGACGTGTTGCTCAGTAAAAGACTGAACGCCACGAGGAGATGAGCAGGACATCCTGTTGGCCTCTCTGAACATGTCCGATAAAGTGTCTGTTCAGGGAAGTGAGCTTCCAGAAACAACACATTTTATCCCTTTTTCTGAAGAGGAATGTAACACTGCTGGTCTGTCGGTCTGATAAAGTAGATTTGGTCTCTGCAATGGAAACATCCCAAACCCGACGGTACCATTAACAGAAGACTGGTTTTCATGTCATACATAAGAAGGTGATAATCTTGTGACTGCTTCTATTGACACGTGTGCAGGATTTTACACGGATGTACGGTGCATGTCTGAAAGGAGCGTTTGTTTGTGCTTCATTATTTAAAATTGGTTCATTGTGCTGATGGTTTGTTCTGCTGCTCTGTTTTCAGGATGATGGCTGAAGGGTAATATCCAAGGATTCACATCCCCTCAACCCAAAGTGAGCCCACTTTCCCCTTTTTTTACTTCCATCTGCAGTTGTGCCACCTCCCCCTGCTTGACTCTGCGTGTCCTATCTCAGCTCGTCTCCCCGTCCGTATGGGATCTCATGGGATGCATGCATTCCTCAGTCGGATCATGTGAATTCATTTTAAATTGGACAGTTCTCCTCCCGACACCCGAAGGATGACTCTCAAATTTGAAAAAATTACAATGTGATCGGATATATCAACCTCCTGCCCACCTGAGATTGCCACCTCAGTCTGTAGGATTCTCACTCTGGTTCCATCACCTGTTCCCTACCTGCAGCCTTTTCCACAACCCCATCCCTTTTTCTAGTGTCATTGGGCCATGGTTCGCAAAAAAGGTTCTCTTATACTATGCGGTGCTTTCCTGTTTGTCGCCTGGAATGCTTTGCTTCTACTTTATCTTTGGGGTCGTCCTCCCATCGGGCGCCTCGGAGAAGGTGGTGGAGCCGAACCAGGAGGAAAGGAGGAGTGGGCCCTGGGCAGAGGGAAAGGAGGCCAGCTCAACCTGGCTGGGGAGGTGATCCGACTGGCGGAGGAGGTCGAAATTCAGCTCGAGACCCAGAAAAAACTACTGAAGCAGATTGAAAGTCACAGGGCGGTGTGGGCTCGGCAGAGAGACGTCGGGAAAAGAGAGACGGAGGATGCAAAAGAAGTCAAACAAGAGGTTTTCCACCAGCCGCCAAAGCCTCCACTTCCTGTAAAAGAAGGTGTGGATGATGGGGACCAAACTCAAGTAAAAAACACACAGACGCCCGTTCACATAGTCGCTTCGGACTCTAAGTTGGATCAGCACCAGGCCGTTGATATAAAGGAGGAGATCGCTGAGAACAATAAATTGGGGACTTCCGTTGCCGGCCCAAAAGTCGTCATTCCTGTTCTAGTCATCGCTTGTGACAGAGTGACGGTGAAACGGAGCCTCGACAGACTGATCCAGTACCGCCCCTCTCAAGAACTATTTCCAATCATCGTCAGCCAGGACTGCGGTCACGCCGAGACGGCTCGCGTGATTGGCTCGTACGGCGATCAAGTGACACACATACGGCAGCCGGACCTGGGGGACATCAGAGTCCGACCGGAGCACAGGAAGTTCCAGGGCTACTACAAAATATCCCGACATTACCACTGGGCCCTCAACCAGGTGTTCAACACGTTCTCCCAGTCCACCGTGGTCATAGTGGAGGACGACCTGGAGGTGAGTGCTGTCAGACTTCTGCCTCATTCTCACAACTTTACCACACATTACCGTAGACATTACAGTAGACATTACAGTAGACATTACCGTAGACATTACCGTAGACATTACAGTAGACATTACAGTAGACATTACTGTAGGCATTACAGTAGACATTACAGTAGACATTACAGTAGGCATTACCGTAGACATTACCGTAGACATTACTGTAGACATTACTGTAGACATTACAGTAGACATTACAGTAGGCATTACCGTAGGCATTACCGTAGACATTACAGTAGGCATTACCGTAGACATTACAGTAGACATTACAGTAGGCATTACCGTAGACATTACAGTAGACATTACAGTAGGCATTACCGTAGACATTACAGTAGACATTACTGTAGGCATTACAGTAGACATTACAGTAGACATTACAGTAGGCATTACCGTAGACATTACAGTAGACATTACCGTAGGCATTACCGTAGACATTACCGTAGACATTACAGTAGGCATTACCGTAGACATTACAGTAGGCATTACCGTAGACATTGCCAAAGACATTACCGTAGGCATTACAGTCGGCATTGCAGGGCTCCAGACTAACTTTTTACAGTGGTTGCACTGGTGCGCCTAACTTTTTTTATTTTGGTGCAACAGCACATCATTTAGGCATTCACCTAACATTTTGTCACTGCGCCTTTTGGCATTGCAATAATACATTTGATGTTTTTTTTGTCAGTTCCCCTAGACCAGGGGTCGGTAACCTGCAGCTCTTTAGCTCCTCTCCAGAGGCTCCCTGTGGATGTTTAGAAATGGAAATGAATAACTGTTTTTTGTTTATACATTTTCATTATTCATCTCCAGCAGAATAGAAACAATAAAGTGAGCCGTGCCTGTAGACACAGCATGAGTTAGTAATTATCTCTCTCACTGGGAGGTCTGGCAGGTTTCAAGAGGGTAGATAGCCTTTCCATGGTAAAGGTGTAATTACATCTGGCTTCCGTCCAAATGCGGGTTAATGATGTCTGGAGCTGGTCCCAGTGGTCCCACTGCTGGTCCCACTGCTGGTCCCACTGCTGGTCCCACTGCTGGTCCCACGCTTGTCTCAAGTATTCACCACTGAAGACAGTCTCCTCAAAATGTTCCACATCAGCTTATGAAGACTCTGTGATAACTTAGTAAACTCTAACCAGTAGTGTTGTAATACTCCAGACCCAGACCGGTCTCAAGACCACTTTTTGAAGATCTCGGTATCGTCTCGGAATCAACTGCGTTTCTACTCCGTCTCGTCTCCGTCTTGGACAAAGAGGACTCTGGATTATATTTTATTTTTAACACTAAATTGCCTGCTTATTGTCTGATTTATTAGTTAACATCATTACTGCGACTGCTCATAGAACTCAAAGGAACATTCCCACATAAAAGTCACCTCAACCCCTCAAAGTCCTGGTCTTGTCTCGGTTTAGTTGGTCTCGGTTTAGTTGGTCTTGACTAGTTAACCAGTACCTATTTTAGTGTGTGGTGACAGAGCCCAGACTGGTTTCCAGTATGTAGGACTGTGTGTGTTCTCTGGATCACAGCAGAAACTATATCTGGTACTTGGGAGAGAGAGAGAGAGAGCAAAGAATCTCAGTTGAGATTAGCACATTGAACTGAATCAGCAGTTATTTAGCCAACGAGCAGAGAAGATGTGGCTTCACCTCCGTGACTCCGCTGGCTTCCTCTTTCTGTTCCCGACAGCTCAGCACCAACTCTCCCTGTTTGTTCTGGTAATCTCTCTGCAAGTTCAGAGTTCAAGATCATTTGACCTCTTCAACCCACCAGTTGGCCCACCACCATACAGACTTACTGAGTGCAGCCAACCAGCGGTCAAATGCACAACATTTTATGTTTGTGGTGCTTTTGGTTTGTCTTTTTGATCGGTGACGGGAAACGAGAGGAGAGGGAGGGCTGGGTGTGAACCAGGGATGTTGCAATGAAACGGTCAACGTCTAAAAGATAGAGGGTGTTATGTACGTACGTAAGGACAATTTTGAGGTACTTGTACTTCACTTGAGTATTTCCATTTAAGCTACTTTATAAATGTACTCCACTACATTTCAGAGGGAAATATGTCACTTTTTAGTCTTTATTTGACAGCTGTAGTCAGCATTACTCTTCAGATTAAGATTTCACTGTAAAAAGATATGAGGATCTTATAAAATACGATGCATTATTAGTAAAGATAACAGCAGCAGTGGGACTCCGTACAGAAAGCAGTGTCTAGTTGAGGCCCTTTGTCACATTTCAGATGTCTATGAGTTGTTAGCAGCTCCACTAAAGAGACATTTCCCTTCTAAACTGCTCACATGGTTTCATTTTAATAACTGTGTGAAGTCCAGAGAGGTTAAATAACATGTAGAATCAAACTTGAGAATGGTCAAAAAGATGCATACAAATGTTTTTCCTTCTCTCCTGCCCTTCAATCATCATGTCATGACCCCTCGGGTTTATGTTGCGGCCTTTCAGAGGGGCCCGACTCCTAGGTTGGCAACCACTGGACTAAACTAAACTAAAGTTGCTCCACCGCGAGCAGCTACAACAGTAAAATGCTGCTTACACAAATGCATCAGTGTTAACAATCTAATAATGATATATATATATATATATATTAATATATATATATATATATATATATATATATATATATATATTAATATATATTATAATATATATTATTATGCCAAAAATATACTGACTACTGCAGGTTTAAATTGGCCCAAACTGCCAGTTAAGAGAGTGTGAACGGCCTTTTCAGTGATTCTGTTGATCTGTTTGTGTCTGTGAAGCAGCAGCTCAATACTGTGCTTCTGTCTCCTCTCATTATTTAAGGTGGCCCCGGACTTCTTTGAGTATTTCCGAGCCCTGTACCCGATCCTGCGCGCCGACCCCAGCCTGTGGTGCGCCTCTGCGTGGAACGATAACGGCAGAGACGCCTTGGTGGATCCATCCAGAGCGGAGCTCCTCTACAGAACAGACTTCTTCCCCGGTCTGGGCTGGATGCTGCTGAAGGAGATGTGGGACGAACTGGAACCCAAATGGCCCTCGGCCTTCTGGGACGACTGGATGCGTCAGCCGGAGCAGCGCAAGGAGCGCTCCTGCATCCGGCCCGAAGTCTCCCGGACTATCACCTTTGGCCGGAAAGGCGTCAGTTTAGGTCAATTCTTCGACCAGTACCTTCGCTATATTAAGCTAAACACTGAATTTGTGCCTTTTACCAAACAGGATTTGTCTTATTTGCTAAAAGAGAAGTATGATGAAATGTTTATAAAAGAGATTTACGGCGCCCCGCTGGTGAAGATCGAGGAGCTGCAACAAGGGGGCACCTTAAGAGGCCCTGGACCGTTCAGGGTGCAGTACTCAAGCCGGGACAGTTTTAAAGTCTTTGCTCGAAATCTGGGGGTGATGGACGACTTGAAATCTGGAGTTCCTCGTACAGGTTACAGGGGCGTGGTCAACTTCCTGTTCCGGGGTCGGAGGGTGTTCTTGGCTCCGCCAGAGGGCTGGACGCAGTACGACGTCAGCTGGAGCTGAGAGACCCATCCAGACTGGACAATGTGAATGGTGTTGAAGAGGAAACACCCTCTCAGACCAAAGAATCCAGCAGACGCACACGGTGGTTCATGAAGGACTTAGAGCAGCTGTTTGTGAGGGAAGCTTTTACAACAGGGTGCTCGGTCAGGATCAGCACGTTCAACGGCCACACACACACACACTGCAAGGAAAAGAGAATTCCACCCTTAAAAACCTGGTTTCTATCGGCAACGTGCCTTGCTTTCTGGGCCCATTTTGCTTGGTGTGTTTTTTTAATTTTATTTCTGTGAATAACTGGCCAAATGTAGACTTAAAACATCACATCCAGATGTTTGCAGCAGCTGTAAATGGGAGTTTGGTAGCAGGAAATCTTTACAGTTGTTTCAGTGTCGGTGATAAAACACCAGAGGCCAAACAGAAGCAGAGTGATCGTCTCTAGAACGGAGACACAACAGTGTTAATATCACATGTTTTTAACTCTTTCAACTCTTCACATCTGGCCACTGTAGACCGCAACGGTCTGTAGATCAGGAGTCTCCAACCTTTGTTCCTCTGAGAGCTAATTTGACAAAATGAAAGTGGCCGAGAGCTACACACACAGCGCCACCGAGTGGTCCGTCGCCAACAGCAGACATCCTTTCTGTCTTACTTTCATGGTCCTTTAATAACGTTTCAGTCATCGCTTCTATTACAATCCTTCCATCGGTGAAGGGCTTTGTGTTCCGTTAGGATGAGCGCCGCTACACGAAGCCTCTGCTGCAGCGTTGGCCTTCTTCTTCATCAGTTTGGTGAACAGAGACTGTCGTCTATTAAGCGTTGTTTTCAGCTCCTTTACCTTCTCTGTTCGTAGACCGCTACCAGACAGAAAGTCCTGTGAAAAGTGAAAAGAAAAAACAAACGCCTATGAAAACATGACGTAATAATGCACCCTTTAAATAAGCAGGAAAATACTGCGCCAGACTTTAGACCAGGTTTTTGTTGGTCAACGGTGCAATCGCTTTCTGCTGCCTCAAGATAGCGACGCGCCAACAAAGCACCCGAACCACACCTCATGTTAACACCAATGTGGGCGCAAGTACATCTGCTACTTCCACAACGTGGGCGTGAAAATTACAACTGCTTCGTTATGAAACTAGCAATGACCGTTGCGCTCTGCGCCGGGTGTACGATGGGCCAAACGTGTTAGGTGGAAGTTGTATTTGCCAGAAAGTAAAAACACCAAACACCAGGTTCATACCTGTTCCAAACCGTCAGACGCAGCGCCTTCAGTTCTGCTGTCGACACCTTTAGACGAGCGCCGTGTGAGAAGCATCCTGAGGTCTTGGTGGCTGATCTCCAGCTGATCTCCAGCTGATCTCCAGCTGGTCTTGGAAGGCCTATAATTCAGTTTTATTTTGTTAATGTAAAGCATTTAATGTTTGAGTGGCCCAGTTTAAACTCCATCAATGTGATGGTTGAAGAGATTTCCCTTTTGACATTCAGAGGGTCACAGAATCTGCATCTCTCCTCCAGGTGAGTGACCTCGGTGTCTAAGTGTGTAGAAGGAAGTAGTTCATATGAAGGGTGGAGTCGTGGCTGTTTTTGAAATGATTTAATCGTCTTGAACTTGAAGTTCTAACAAGTTTGTTGAGCTGCAAATGAGATAAACCTGACGGATGTGATGATCACCCTGAAGCCCTGATACATGACATCCAAACCACGGTTTGGTTCAGCTTAGGTTTGTTCAAAAACCACCGATTGTTCTGACAGTTTGTGTTTGTGCTGTGGAGGGATTACAGAATGATTCTCACTGTACTGTAATTAACTTTGGGAGGTTCTCCAGCAGATTGATTGATTCCCATGTCTGTATGGTGATGTGTAAAACCACTGCCTGATGTGTTTATAACTTTAATACAGTATAAATAAAATGAACTATTTTGATATTTGCCCACATGGTGAAGGAGTTACTGTTTCATTGACAGCATTCAGTCGTGTGACCAGCAGTACCGAACCAGCCGTGTGAGCAGCAGTACCGAACCAGCCGTGTGAGCAGCAGTACCGAACCAGCCGTGTGAGCAGCAGTACCGAACCAGCCGTGTGAGCAGCAGTACCGAACCAGCCGTGTGAGCAGCAGTACCGAACCAGCCGTGTGAGCAGCAGTACCGAACCAGCCGTGTGAGCAGCAGTACCGAACCAGCCGTGTGTCCAGCAGTACCGAACCAGCCGTGTGAGCAGCAGTACCGAACCAGCCGTGTGAGCAGCAGTACCGAACCAGCCGTGTGTCCAGCAGTACCGAACCAGCCGTGTGAGCAGCAGTACCGAACCAGCCGTGTGAGCAGCAGTACCGAACCAGCCGTGTGAGCAGCAGTACCGAACCAGCCGTGTGAGCAGCAGTACCGAACCAGCCGTGTGACCAGCAGTACCGAACCAGCCGTGTGTCCAGCAGTACCGAACCAGCCGTGTGAGCAGCAGTACCGAACCAGCCGTGTGAGCAGCAGTACCGAACCAGCCGTGTGAGCAGCAGTACCGAACCAGCCGTGTGTCCATTGTGAACAATAAGAAGAAGAATAGCTTGTATTTTATACAGTAGCACCTTTCAGGGGACCCGAGGACGCTTTACATATGGAAGCCCACAAAAACCTTCGGAGCCCCCCTAGATGATGTACTTCAGTAAAGTGTGAAAGATATTGACAGATTCAAACTTCCCGGATCAATAACTGATAACAGAAACGTCAAAAAACACCAACGAGGGCTCTTTCTAAGTAAGTAGTGAGGTAGACAACCAGCTACAACCTCATTTATATCACAACCAGCCGTCCTCCAAGCTGAACACTTTACATTATATATATATATATATATATATATACAGTATATATATTATAATAATATTGTTCTCTATGTGCAGCCGGCTGTGTTACGAGCTGTCAGGGACCGTCTACAAAGTGCAACGCTGAAAAGAGAAAAATATTCAATAACTTCACTTTCATAAAGTGTAGTGCCATCAAAATGTCTTAATTAGTTTAATAGGTATAATCAGGAGATCATTGATGTGTGACGTCATGTTGGTGGTACTACACTGCAATACTGAAGATATTTAATATGTTTCTCTTTTCAGCGTTGCACTTTGTAGACGGTCCCTGACAGCTCGTAACACAGCCGGCTGCACATAGAGAACAATATTATTATAATATATATACTGTATATACATATTTACTGAACTACGTCATCAGGAGGCTCCGTACATCAGCTATGACGCGTCATCAGAATGCGACAGTAGGAGTAGAAGGACCCGCAGTGCTTAACCATCAACCGTCCACATGTTAAACTCACAACACGAGACACGGAGACAGAGACACAGACAGAGAGAGACACGGAGACAGAGACAGACAGAGAGACACGGAGACAGAGAGAGACAGAGAGACACGGAGACAGAGAGACAGACAGAGAGACACGGAGACAGAGACAGACAGAGAGACACGGAGACACAGAGACACTAGACAGAGACACGGAGACAGACAGAGAGACACGGAGACAGAGAGACAGACAGAGACAGACAGAGAGACAGAGAGACAGAGACAGACAGAGAGACACGGAGACACAGAGACACAGAGACAGACAGAGAGACACGGAGACAGAGAGACACTAGACAGAGACACAGAGAGACACGGAGACGGAGACAGACAGAGAGACACAGAGACACAGACACTAGAGAGAGACTCAGAGAGACAGAGACACTAGACAGAGAGAGACCAGAGAGACTTAAACTCACAACAGAGAGGCTGAGATCTGTCCGCTGAGAGGATTGTTTGTGTTTACACATCAACCCGGTGAGTTACTGATGAGATCCAGACTAGAGAGGTACTTTAACACAACGTTAGCTGAATACAACGTTTCCGGTAGCTACATGCTATTGGACTTATTATTATTATTATATATTAATCTTGTTAGTGATATTACCAACCAGGTAAAAGAGAAGTCATTTAAATGAATCCACAGATTCTATCCAGAGAAACATAGATGTAAACTCCTTCTGCGAATCACATCCTGAAACTTTATTTATTTAAGAAAATTAAGATTTAACATCATAATGTATAAATCATCAATATATGACATGGACAACATGAGAGTAAAGACAGAAACACAAATTAAAATAACATAATATTTAAATCTAATAAATAAAAATAAGCAATATTATGACATTTAGTAGAAGGGACATGACTAGATATTTATATAGTTCACTTGTTAATATTTTCTTTACATAATATTTCTTTTTATATTTGGGATCAAAATAGTTTTTTTGTTTGTAGTGATCTTGGAGACGGAATCAAAGAGATGCAATTCAACACAAAAGAAGTGGATATTTGGTGTTTCAAGGTCTTAACTCTGTCTGATATGGAGATGATGCTCCTGTACGGTAGAGAACCAACAGCTGGTGTCTAACGGAGACTGTGTCCGGTCCCCTACAGTACCGTACTGATGCTCCTCTTCTTCCTCACAGATGTCGTGTTTCGGTGGTGACACCAACTTCTGCCCAGAATGTGGGAATGTTCTTCCTCTTCCAGGAATCCTGGACACCGTCCGCTGTCCTCGCTGCTCCTTCTGCATCCCTGTAGCAGGTACCAGCTGACCTCGCTCTAAACTCCCAACACAGACCATGAGGCCATGAGAGGGACTGACAGGGACATAGAGACAGACACTATAAGGTCCAAAACACAGTCCATGAGAGGGACAGACAGGGACACAGAGACAAACACTATAAGGTCCAAAACACAGTCCATGAGAGGGACTGACAGGGACACAGAGACAAACACTATAAGGTCCAAAACACAGTCCATGAGAGGGACTGACAGGGACACAGAGACAAACACTATAAGGTCCAAAACACAGTCCATGAGAGGGACAGACAGGGACACAGAGACAAACACTATAAGGTCCAAAACACAGTCCATGAGAGGGACTGATGGGACCACAGAGACAAACACTATACGGTCCAAAACACAGTCCATGAGAGGGACAGACAGGGACACAGAGACAAACACTATAAGGTCCAAAACACAGTCCATGAGAGGGACTGATGGGACCACAGAGACAAACACTATACGGTCCAAAACACAGTCCATGAGAGGGACAGACAGGGACACAGAGACAGACACTATAAGGTCCAAAACACAGTCCATGAGAGGGACAGACAGGGACACAGAGACAGACACTATAAGGTCCAAAACACAGTACTGAACCTGTATTTTACCTTCCAGAGTTCTCAGGCCATAAGATCTGTTCTACGGTCGTGTTCAACCCCGCGGAGCAGTCGTCGGTGGCTCTGGAGGACGAGGAGAACTCTGAGCTGAAGGGAGCTGTGGTGAGGACAGACTGTCTGCTGCTCACTGCCTGCTGCTGTGTGATGATAACAACAGTCCGCTGTATTAATGAGCTCACCTGCTCTCCCTCTAGATCGACAGACGCTGCTCTCGCTGCAACAAAGAGGGGATGGTTTACCACACCAGGCAGATGAGATCTGCAGATGAAGGACAGACGGTCTTCTTCACCTGTATACACTGCAGGTAATCAATATGAACACACTGAGTGTATATATATATTTATATATATAGTATAGTGTAAGTTAATTTGAACCCTCTGTGCTGTGTGACCTTTCGCTGATCATTTTGATTTTGGTGTTCAGGTATCAAGAGAAGGAGGACTCGTGAGACGCCCCCCTCTCCTCTCCTCTCCATGCTTCTGCTCTCATCATGTCCACCAGCGTTGGTTTCAGATAGTTGGATGCTTTCAACCAACAAACGAGGCTGAAGCATTGCAGAGCATCTCAGTTACTGGTTTTGAATTATCAGCATTCACATTTTGAATAAAGTTTGACTAAACAATCTGAACTCAGGGTCCACATGCAATCTGTAGTCCTCTCAGTGTTCATGGGACAAACTGCAGCTCAGCTGACAGATGATCTTCTAATGATGACTGCTGCAGAAACAGCTTGTAAGAGGACCGTAGGTTAACATTTGTCTTGTTGAACTACAGTTCCCAAAGTCAAGAATGAACTTTGATGCTGAACCACCATCTCGGGGCAAGTCTGTGTCCACCCGGTTAGTATCCAGTATTCTCTATTTCAGCTCTGGGTTTGGGAAACATCTGTGTCTTTAGCTGCTGGATGCTCCTCTACGTTCACCAGCTGGTCTTTAACTGGGTCTCTCTGCTGCTGAGCAGCTGCTGTACACCGGTGTTATCAGAGATGTTTGTCTGGAGATGTAGAAGGTGAGAGCTGAGTTTTGGATCCAGTAAACCGAAACGAGCTGAAAGACGCTAAATACATAATGTGTAGCGTTGTGGTTTGTTTTGGATATTTGATGCCCCCCCAGTGCCACTGATTCATATAAAAGACGGTGTATCAACATGTGTTTGATGTGGAGTATGGTAAATAGATAAATGTAATCACATTTGTTTGAAGTGTTTAAATATTACAATTTCTCTGTAGTATCACCTGGAACTTCCTCCTAAAACTAGAAGTGTTTCCTGATTAAATGTGTCTGATGAACGTGCACGTTGATGCTGATGCTTGATGATTTTATGAAAACTAATTGGCCTTAATGTATTTACTGAATTAAATAATTCTATTTAGTGTGTCACAGCCGTTCCAGTGAGCCAGCTTGCACAGTACCAGGGAGCTGGCCCACCTCCGTGGATCAGGGCCATAATGTTATTACTTACACCTGTGATCACCCTGCAGTGACATGTCAGAACGGCTGCTGTGAAAAGGGCATATTTGAATGTGTACAAGTGCTGAGTTCTAAATATCATGAGACTAATGGGAAACATAGACTTTAATGCATTGTATAATTAATAATATTTCATAGACAACATGATGTGGCTGAAAGCTCTAGAAAATGTCTAGTAAATGACCTGCTGATAAAAAGGTTTGAACTAATCTTCTCTTTGTTTGTGTCCTTTTGTTACATACAATATTGAATAAATTAATTAATAAATAAATTGTTTTTTTAAAAAAAGGTGATATAATGGAGGTGATATATTACAGGACGTTGTATTAGACTGCATTAGGTTTAGCTAGGTGTACCTAATAAACTGACAACTGAGTAGGCCTATTACACCTCACAAAGTCACATTCACATTTTGCAACATATTATTTTAGCATGTGTGTACTTCTGAGATATTTTCTATAGTGGTCTATGTTTAGAATATATAATTATACTATACTATATACTATATTAGAATATAGTGATAGAGTCATGAAATGATGAACGGTCTTCTTTACTGGTACTGTACTTAGTCTATCTAATTTGTAGATATTTGATTTTGGGTATAAGAATAATGTATTATCTTCATATTTTATATTGTATTTTATATATTTGGTCGGATGCTGTGTATTGTATATATATATATATATATGTATATATATATACATATATATATATATATGTATATATATATACATATATATATTGCATATTGTATTATGTGTGTATTGTATATTATAAATAATATGTGCATATACAAAAAGATAACTAGTCAATATGATTAAGATAAATATGTAAGTAATGAATTTGTATTTTGATTAAGATTAAGATGAATTGGTATTCTTGATTGATTATATTTAGAAAAGTTTAGGAAAATGAATTAGAGTATATGTTTAGCTCAATAAGGAAGCTGTAGTTTGTACTTCTTCTCACTCCTTTTCCAACCTGTAAACCGAGGCATCAAGTGTTTGACAATTATTTTTGCTTTTCATTGTACTTTTTTTCTGTCTGTCCACTTATGTGTTTGATCATTCTCTTTTTTTATTTTTTTTATTTGACATGTTCGAAATAAGTTTTTGAAGTAAATCCTCAGAGGTGAATCTCAGCCCTGTCTCTCCAGACTCCGGTCAGCAGGTGGCGCTGCTGCGTCCTTCCAGTTGTTCGACGACCGCCATTTAAATAGCCGAAGAAGAAGAACCTGACCAATCAGGCGCCTCGCATTAAGGTCATGTGATCGTGTGAAACATGGCTGCGGAGCGATAGAACTACCGGATCACAACAATGAAGTAGTTTATTACCTTTAAATAACTTTACTGTCAGGAACTGGTCGATGTTTTATATCCGTCTTCACGGTAAAGAACTCATTTAACATACTCATGCTGATGAGCTCATTTGAAGCCCTCTGTTACCTCCTTTAGTCTCTCTGTGTTCTCTGTGACTGTTTAACATCATCATGTCTTCATCAGCTGTTAACGATCTGACACATCAAATAAAAGATGTTTACAGAACAGTTACCTTTAATATAAGTATGCCGAATTAAAGGCTGAATCCTGAAGAATAAAACCTCTTTATTCACATGTTATTAGATCATTGTGTCTGTTTAAGGATGAACAAAGTCTGATAAATTACTAGATTTTTAAAGGGACTTTGGTGCGACGTTCTGCTCTCCTGTCTAATGACTACATGTGACTGTTTACAGTGCATTTAATGTCACTGCTCTTTATGTTGGTAGATAATGAAGCTTCGTGTCCAGCTGCAGTGTAAGAATCTGCATGAATACCTGAGAGAGCTGAGTCCTGAGATCCTGGACAAACTGTACAACCACCCAGCAACATGTCTGGCTGTCTACAGGTGAGATGGTGTTATAGAGAACACATCCTGTACTGGTGCTCATGGGGTTCATACAGATGTCTTCATCTTGTATTGTGTTTGATCTCCTACAGGGAACTCCCCTCTCTGGCCAAGAACTATGTGATGCGTATGCTGTTCCTGGAGCAGCCTCTTCCTCAGGCAGCTCTGGCTCTGTGGGTGAAAATAGACAGTCAGAAGTAAGTCACTGAAGTTGTCATTACACCTCCAGCAGCATTGTAAATGGTGTCAACAGTTTTGATTATGCTCTTGTACCCCATTGACCTGTTCCTGGGAGTTTTGTTCATCTCATCTCTTTTATTTTTTTATTTCCATCCACATTAGTTTAAAACCTCTCATCCAGCCAGTAACAGGTAGCTGAATTAGGGATGCACTGATTCAGCTGCCTCAGCTCAGGGTGTCTCCTGATACAGAGTACACATCTGTCATCATCGCTCTCTTTCTCTCAAATTTAAAATCTGTCTGCAGGGTTCCTACGCAGTATGGAATTAGATTTTTTAGTAATTTCCAGATCTGGATACGTAAGGAAAAAAAGAAAAGAGAGTATGGAAAAACATTTCTGTTTCCAGACTGTGTGCCTCTGATCTGTTTTCTAAAATATATAATAATGTCTCTTTTGATAGTAAAGGTTGCTGAGCCCTGGTATAGGGTGAAAACAGCATTAAGGAGAAAGGGACGGTGTAATTAGCAGCTCTATTAGCACCTATTCAGAGGCAGAGAACCTGCAGGCTACACATTTCCGCTTCATTGTGAGTTTTTTTTGTCTTTGTTATCTACCTACAGGGATCATGATGAATGTGTCTCGGTGTTGGCAGGACTCCGCCTTTGGCACAGCCAGCAGCTGCAGGGCGGTCTGCAGGGATACATATTAAACCCAGTGTTCAAAGACAACCTGAGGATAGCTCTGCTCGGCGGGTAGGTCTGCTCCCCGTGAACACACCGGGGAATCATCTTCTATCAAACAATGAGAACTCAGCTATCGTACACACAACTCCAGTTATAGACACTCCCACAGTATAAACCCAGTCTAGAGCTGACTAGTCCATCTGGAGCTGCGGTGCTGTAGCTGCTGTTCGGGTATCACTTGTTGTTTTAAGTGACAGACTGTGTCGCCACACAGGGGCAAAGCGTGGGCGGACGAAGGCAGCACTCTGGGACCTGATCGCCACGCACGGGACATTGAGAGTCTCGACCGCTACGCTATCGAGCGCTGGGAGGTCATCCTGCACTTCATGGTGGGTTCTCCCTCTGCTGCTGTCAGTCAGGACCTGGCCCAGCTGCTGGTTCAAGCAGGCCTCATGAAAAGGTACACAGTCGGGATTATTTTATAGTGAGAGTTTATTTCTACACTGTAAAATGTCCCACTCAATTACATATGACAAATGAAAATGGAAAACAGGATGAAAATGAATGTGGACTCCACTCATAAACCTGTAGCTATAGGTGGAGTTATTGTTGTGTAGTGACACAGAATGCATATAAACCACGTCGTCCCGTCCTCTGCTCTGTGTTTCAGTGAGACAGGAGAGGCGCCCTACATCACGTCAGCTGGTTTCCAGTTCCTCCTACTGGACACGGCCTCCCAGCTGTGGTACTTCACCCTGCAGTACCTCAAAACTGCTCAGGTACATGTATCTGCCTGGCTATCATCTGATCAGCTTTAAATAAGTTAGAGCAGTGGTCTTCCATGTTATCATTAAAGGTGACGTTGTGTCACCGATGTCTGTGTGTTGTGTTTCATCATTTGTCTCTTGCAGACCAGAGGGATGGACCTGGTGGAGATCTTGTCCTTCTTATTCCAGCTCAGCTTCTCTACTCTCGGCAGAGTGAGTGCTCAGCGGCTCTACAGTCAGTGGTCTGAGGTTTTAAAACGTTCCTGCTTAGCTTGAGCTTCTTTGTTGTTCCTGATCATGTGTTGCTCGTGTGCCTCAGGATTACTCAGTGGAGGGCATGAGCGAGTCACTACTCACCTTCCTGCAGCACCTGAGGGAGTTTGGATTGGTCTTCCAGAGGAAGGTGAGACACTGAGAAGGAGAGGGACTTCCCTACCATCTCCTTCAGATGATATCTTACCGGTAGTCTGCAGCTAAAGACGACACCGTCTGAAACTCTGTTTGAGTGTGAAACTAGTGTGTAACTGTGAAATTAGAAACGAGTGACATTTGTTTAGATATACTGCATATAGTCATATATATATATATATATATATATATAGTAGTTATAATATGTTAGTTTTCTGTCATCCTTCTGTCTGTTGCCATCAGAGGAAGTCGAGGCGGTACTACCCCACCAGACTAGCCATCACTCTGGCTGCAGGAGTTACTACCAGCTCCTCCGACTCCTCCTCCTCTTCCTCCTCTAGTCTGGCTTCCATCCCCGGTACTGGAGACGCCGGCTTCATCGTGGTAGAAACCAACTATCGCATCTACGCCTACACAAGTATGTCTGAACAGTGGAAGCTTTCTGTGCTACATGTTAACACTAATAAATCCCTGTTCATAGGAGACCATGTTTGAGAAGGCTGGGAGACTCTTATATGTTGTGTGTAAAAAATGCTTCACATCTCAGCATTTGAAAGGACGCACCACTCGGCGTTAGCTTACAGAACCTGTACTGACTTGTTGGCGTTTGTGTGTCTCCCCCCCCCCATCCCAGACTCAGAACTTCAGATCGCTCTGGTGGCTCTCTTCAGTGAGATGCTGTATCGGTTCCCTAACGTAGTGGTGGCTCACGTAACGAGAGAGTCGGTGCAACAGGCCATCGCCAACGGCATCACAGCACAACAGGTACTCAACTACTGCAGAGCACAGTTGGTACTAATGTAGGAAAGTATGCGTTGCACATATTGTGCTTCCTGTCTATATGATATGTTACGGAAATGTTTCTGACCCAACAGCAGCATGCGTAGATCACATTCTCCTTGAAAACATCCACCTGAATATGTGAAGTCTTTTTTTTTTTTATCCTCCAGATTATCCACTTCCTCCGGACCAGAGCTCACTCTGTCATGCTCAAACAGGTACGTCCAACCCGTCCGTCCTCCTCACACTTAAAGGGATAGTCCTGGTGTTTTTAATGAGGTACTTATCCATAGTGGGAGTATTACTCTCAGTAGTGGGAGTATTACTCTCAGTAGTGGGTGTATTACTCTCAGTAGTAGGTGTATTACTCTCAGTAGTGGGAGTATTACTCTCAGTAGTGGGAGTATTACTCTCAATAGTGGGAGTATTACTCTCAGTAGTGGGAGTATTACTCTCAGTAGTGGGTGTATTACTCTCAGTAGTGGGTGTATTACTCTCAGTAGTAGGTGTATTACTCTCAGTAGTGGGTGTATTACTCTCAGTAGTGGGAGTATTACTCTCAGTAGTGGGTGTATTACTCTCAGTAGTGGGTGTATTACTCTCAGTAGTAGGTGTATTACTCTCAGTAGTGGGTGTATTACTCTCAGTAGTAGGTGTATTACTCTCAGTAGTGGGAGTATTACTCTCAGTAGTGGGAGTATTACTCTCAATAGTGGGAGTATTACTCTCAGTAGTGGGAGTATTACTCTCAATAGTAGGTGTATTACTCTCAATAGTAGGTGTATTACTCTCAATAGTAGGTGTATTACTCTCAGTAGTAGGTGTATTACTCTCAGTAGTGGGAGTATTACTCTCAGTAGTGGGAGTATTACTCTCAGTAGTGGGTGTATTACTCTCAGTAGTGGGTGTATTACTCTCAGTAGTAGGTGTATTACTCTCAGTAGTGGGAGTATTACTCTCAGTAGTGGGAGTATTACTCTCAGTAGTGGGAGTATTACTCTCAGTAGTGGGAGTATTACTCTCAGTAGTGGGAGTATTACTCTCAGTAGTAGGTGTATTACTCTCAGTAGTGGGAGTATTACTCTCAGTAGTGGGAGTATTACTCTCAATAGTAGGTGTATTACGCTCAGTAGTGGGAGTATTACTCTCAGTAGTGGGAGTATTACTCTCAATAGTAGGTGTATTACGCTCAGTAGTGGGAGTATTACTCTCAATAGTAGGTGTATTACTCTCAGTAGTGGGAGTATTACTCTCAATAGTAGGTGTATTACTCTCAGTAGTGGGAGTATTACTGTCAATAGTAGGTGTATTACTCTCAGTAGTGGGAGTATTACTCTCAATAGTAGGTGTATTACTCTCAGTAGTGGGAGTATTACGCTCAATAGTAGGAGTATTACTCTCAGTAGTGGGAAGATCCATAATAATAATAATAATAATAATAATAACAACTGGTTGGCCTTTAACGCGTCTGTCTTCATCCTCCGTCTCTGTGCTTCAGACTCCGGTGCTTCCTCCGACCATCACAGATCAGATCAGACTGTGGGAGCTGGAGAGAGATCGACTGCAGTTCACAGAAGGTGAGTTCAGTCTTCAGTGTGTTTAAACCCTGGAACGGATGTTGGTCTTGAATACCTCCAGGTTTATGGATGACAGGCCTTTATTAATAAGTACATTTTGTCATATGTTAGTAACCAGTCCCCTTGTTTTCTGATCTGTCCTGCACATATTTCAAAATAAAAGCCTTGTGTCAACAAATGAAGGAATTCTGTCCATAGAAAAAACGCTTGAGGGCTTTGATTTGTAATAGAGAGGATGAGCACTGACCTCATGTCTCACCTGTCTCACCTGTCTCACCTGTCTCACCTGTCTCACCTGTCTCACCTGTCTCACCTGTCTCACCTGTCTCACCTGTCTCCATGTTGTCCAGGAGTGCTCTACAACCAGTTCCTGTCCCAGGCTGACTTCGAGGTGCTGCGAGACAGAGCTCAGGTTGGATTTAGTTTCCTATCTCTCTCTATCAACCTCTTCTGTTCCACATGTGAATCAGATGACCTTTGTACCTGTGTGATGACCTCTCTGTGTTACCCCGGTAACCCTGCTGCTGTGTAACGGTGATGTTGTGGTGTGCAGGGTCTGGGCTGTCTGGTGTGGCAGGACGTGGCTCACCGGGTGATGGTGGTCTCGCCGCAGGGACACAGCGAGGTGAAGAGGTTCTGGAAACGACAGAAGACCAGCACGTAACCGGAGGAGGAGAAACGAGGTGACGTGATGACGCCCGTCACCGTCGTTCACCGCTGTGAGGCAGTAGAGAGGATATCATTGTTTTTGTATGTTTTATAAAATGTTGACTTCCATGTAATGTTGGATTAAACGGTGAAAGTGTTCCTCTCTGCGTTCTTCGTTCCTCATCCAGGAGTTTAAAGATGAAATAATGTCTGTACATAAAAAATGAGCCCCAGATACAGACTTCATCTATTATTGAATATCTAGACACAAATACCAGAACACATGATGACTACATTAATGACTACATTAATGATTACATTAATGACTACATTAATGACTACATTAATGATTACATTAATGACTACATTAATGACTACATTAATGATTACATTAATGACTACATTAATGATTACATTAATGATTACATTAATGACTACATCAATGACTACATTAATGACTACATTAATGACTACATTAATGATTACATTAATGATTACATTAATGACTACATCAATGACTACATCAATGACTACATTAATGATTACATTAATGATTACATTAATGACTACATTAATGATTACATTAATGATTACATTAATGATTACATTAATGACTACATCAATGACTACATCAATGACTACATTAATGACTACATCAATGACTACATTAATGATTACATTAATGACTACATTAATGACTACATTAATGATTACATTAATGATTACATTAATGACTACATTAATGATTACATTAATGATTACATCAATGACTACATCAATGACTACATCAATGACTACATTAATGACTACATCAATGACTACATTAATGACTACATTAATGATTACATTAATGATTACATCAATGACTACATCAATGACTACATCAATGACTACATTAATGACTACATTAATGACTACATCAATGACTACATTAATGACTACATTAATGACTACATTAATGACTACATCAATGACTACATTAATGACTACATTAATGATTACATTAATGATTACATCAATGACTACATCAATGACTACATTAATGACTACATTAATGACTACATTAATGACTACATTAATGACTACATCAATGACTACATTAATGACTACATTAATGACTACATTAATGATTACATTAATGACTACATCAATGACTACATTAATGACTACATCAATGACTACATTAATGACTACATTAATGACTACATTAATGATTACATTAATGACTACATTAATGACTTCATTAATGATTACATTAATGACTACATTAATGACTACATTAATGATTACATTAATGACTACATTAATGACTTCATTAATGTAGTCATTAATGTAATCAATGACTACATTAATGACTACATTAATGATTACATTAATGACTACATTAATGACTTCATTAATGTAGTCATTAATGTAATCAATGACTACATTAATGACTACATTAATGATTACATTAATGACTACATTAATGATTACATTAATGACTACATTAATGACTACATTAATGACTACATTAATGATTACATTAATGACTACATTAATGACTTCATTAATGATTACATTAATGACTACATTAATGACTACATTAATGATTACATTAATGACTACATTAATGACTTCATTAATGTAGTCATTAATGTAATCAATGACTACATTAATGACTACATTAATGATTACATTAATGACTACATTAATGATTACATTAATGACTACATTAATGACTACATTAATGATTACATTAATGACTACATTAATGACTTCATTAATGTAGTCATTAATGTAATCAATGACTACATTAATGACTACATTAATGATTACATTAATGACTACATCAATGACTACATCAATGACTACATCAATGACTACATTAATGACTACATTAATGACTACATCAATGATTTATTCATGATTTATTCATGATTACATCAATAAATCAATAATCAATAAATCACAACATCTGTAAAGAAGATCAAAACAGAAGAAGAGAGGAAGAGCATCAGGGAGTTATTGAGCCACCTGGTGACATCATCATGCAGCTGATGAGGGAAGCAGCCTAGCGGCTAGCATTAGCAGCTAACATTAGCAGCTACCATTAGCAGCTAACATTAGCGGCTAACATTAGCGGCTAGCATTAGCTGCTAGCATTAGCAGCTAGCATTAGCAGCTAACATTAGCGGCTAGCATTAGCTGCTAGCATTAGCAGCTAGCATTAGCCGCTAACATTAGCGGCTAGCATTAGCTAGCATTAGCAGCTAGCATTAGCAGCTAACATTAGCGGCTAGCATTAGCTAGCATTAGCAGCTAGCATTAGCAGCTAACATTAGCGGCTAGCATTAGCAGCTAGCATTAGCAGCTAACATTAGCATCTAGCATTAGCAGCTAACATTAGCAGCTAGCATTAGCAGCTAGCATTAGCTGCTAGCATTAGCAGCTAGCATTAGCAGCTAGCATTAGCTGCTAGCATTAGCAGCTAGCATTAGCAGCTAGCATTAGCTGCTAGCATTAGCAGCTAGCATTAGCAGCTAGCATTAGCTGCTAGCATTAGCAGCTAACATTAGCAGCTAGCATTAGCTGCTAGCATTAGCAGCTAACATTAGCAGCTAGCATTAGCTGCTAGCATTAGCAGCTAGCATTAGCAGCTAGCATTAGCAGCAGAGGAGGAGGAGGTGAGGGGGGGGGTTGAGGGGGGGTGTGAGGAGATGTGAGGGGGGGTGGTTGGGAAGGGAGAGGGGGGGTTAAGGGGGAGGTGATGAGGAGGGGGAGGTGGGGGAGGGGGAGAGGGGGGGTTGAGGGGGAGGTGATGAGGAGGGGGAGGTGGGGGAGGGGGAGAGGGGGGGTTGAGGGGGAGGTGATGAGGAGGGGGAGGTGGGGGAGGGGGAGAGGGGGGGTGTAACGTGATAATATAAACGGACGGCAGCTGACCGTCAGGGCCGCAGATGGAGCCGGAGACGTCGCGTGATGCTCCTGCCGGCTCGGAGCTCCTTAGACCCAGCGGTCTGCGGGAGGAGACCCCGGGAGAGGAGGCGAGAGACGGAGAGGAGAGACCCGGGAGACCCGGGATGCTGAGGAGGAGAGGACCGGCCAGAGACACCGAGGAGGAGCAGGAGGAGGAGGATGCAGCGGAGGAGCAGACTACTACCGGAGGAGAAGAAGGAGAAGATGATGGAAAACACGAGGAGGAGCTGGACCCCAGAATACAGGAATGTTATCATTATCGTTATTATTACTGACGCAGTGTTTAGTGTTTAGTGTTTAGTAGTTATTAGTAGCCTGCATACTGCACGTTTACTAAGCGAAGCGTAATATGCATGAATACATTTAACGGTACCAGTCTGCTCCTCTCACTGACTGGTACCCGGAGGACTGCAGCATCTCTGGGCTGCACACACACACCACCATCCTCCTGAACACACTCAGCATCACTGCTTCATCTCTGCTCTTTAACACGGATCTCCTCTGTGTCTCCAGGAGGAGCTGGAGCATCTCAACCAGGCCAGTGAGGAGATCAACAAGCTGGAGCTGCAGCTGGATGTGAGAAACAAGTTGGTACATTATACCTGGACTGTACAGGTGAGATGACAGCAGGGCTCACTGACTGTCATCTGCCATGTGTTGTTGTGTGTGTGTGTGTGTATGGTGTGTTGTTGTGTGTGTGTGTGTGTGTATGGTGTGTTGTTGCCGTGTGTGTGTGCGTGTGCGTGTGTGTGTGCGTGTGCGTGTGCTCCCTCCAGGAGGCCAGGTCCAGCTACAGGAGGATCCTCACCGACTCTGCCAGGAAGCTGAATGCTCAGGGCTCCCAGCTCGGTGCCTGCATTGAGAAAGCGAGGCCGTACTATGAAGCCCGCAGACTGGCCAAAGAGGTGCGTTATATACCTGTTCATGTGCATGGATTAGTCCAGGGGTCAGAGGTCAGCGACCTTCAGCTCCTCTCCAGAGGCTCCCTGTGGAGTTTAAACATGGAAATGAATAACTGTTCTTTGTTTACATTTTCATTTTTATGTATCATAGTTGTAGGTCTATGATACGACGGTACGACGGTACGACGGTACGACGGAGTATTAGGGCCACATTGAGGAAAAAAAGAAACCTGAGATTTAGAGAATAAAGTCATAATATTATAAAGTAGTCATTTTACATGTTATTTTCTTTTTTCTCTCGTAAAGTTATGACTTTTTTCTCATAATATTCAGATTTTATTGTGTAAATCTCAGATGTGTTGTCCCTCAATGTGGCCCTAATACTCCGTAGTACATTGTCTCTTTGGCCCTCACTGCATCAGACTGATATACTATATACGTATACTATAAACTAACCCTAACCCTAATGTTACCTTCATCACAATGATCACATGTTTTGCGGCTCCAGACAGATTTCTTTTGGTCTAAAATGTCTCTTTTGATAGTAAAGGTCACTGACCTCTGGATTAGTATGAAAGATATACACTCAGTAAACTAGTGCAGTCCAATAGTCGGTAGTCCAGTACCTCCTCCCGTCATCAAGCTTGTTTTGTTTTGGCTACCATTCCCGAGTGTATAAGTAACTGTATTGTAATAATTGTATTGTATAAATGCGAGTCCTTTTAGCTGCTGCTCTCTGTCCCCCCCCCCGCCCCCCCCCAGGCTCAACAGGAGACCCAGAAGGCAGCTCTGAGATATGAGCGGGCCGTGTCCATGCACACTGCTGCCAGAGAGATGGTCTACGTGGCGGAGCAGGGCCTCCTGGCCGACAGGAACACCATGGACCCGACCTGGCAGGAGATGCTTAACCACGCCACGTCTAAGGTACACACCCGGGCTTCACACTGACCCCGGCATTGTGATGTTCTCTGTACAGGCAGAAAGGAGGGCAGCCTGTTAGAAACTTCATCTACAGGCTGAAAAGAGGAGATTGTGTGTATAGTTCTGGTGGGGGGGTATAGGCAGAGTGTGATCTGTGGGATCATGCAGTGTTCCTGCTCTCACTCTTTATATGTCCTGTGCCGGTCAGGTGAACGAGGCGGAGGAGGAGCGCCTCCGCAGCGAGCGCGAGCACCAGCGCGTCACGCAGCTCTGCCAGGAGGCCGAGGCTCGAGTCCAGACTCTCCAGAAAGCCCTGAAGAAGGTCATCCTCAAATCCAAACCTTACTTTGAACTCAAGGCTCAGTTCAACCACATTCTGGAGGTGAATACCAGCAGCAGCTTCATATACACACCATGTGATCAGACTGTCAGCCTCAAACTGACCATGAGGGGAGGGACACGGCCTCTACATGACACTCCACTTTACCTGTGGCTAGTTTCAGCTACGAGGTTAATGCAGAGTCTGCACAATGTGTGTGTTGGCCTATGACATCACAAGTTTGAGACTTACTTCTCTTATGTCTGTGAGAGAGAGCACCTGAATGTGTCATGTGAGCCTTGCTGCTAACTTGCTGTTAACTCTTTTCCAGGAACACAAGGCCAGAGTCGTACAGCTGGAGGAGCGGGTGGCGAAGGTAAAGACGCGTTACTCTGTGGCCCTGCAGAACCTGGAGCAGATCAGCGAGCAGATTCACACACAGAGGGGACGAATGAGGGCCAGCCGGGGGCGTCCGGCGGTCTGCGGGGGGCGGAGCTCCCCCGTAGGCGCCGAGGCCGAGGTCAGAGCCACAGTCGGGGTTCGCACCGGGAGCAGCTGCACGGGAGTCGGCGGGATAGAGAGCAACTGGGCGGACGGCGAGAAAACCAGGCTGTGGGTGGAGAGGCACAGAGAGAGCGGCTGGGGCCAGAGGGAGCGGCAGGAGGCGGAGCAGGGCGGATCAGACTGCATGTCCGTCATCAGCCTGCAGACCATCGCCTCCGACCTGGAGAAGTGTGACTCGGTGGAGCACCTGGGTGAGCTGAGCGACGTCGGGAGCGTGCTGGGCGAGGAGTGGGACCGCGGCAGGAAGCCTGACGAGAGGCCGGTCAGCA
This sequence comes from Sebastes fasciatus, assembly GCF_043250625.1. Classification (NCBI taxonomy): domain Eukaryota; kingdom Metazoa; phylum Chordata; class Actinopteri; order Perciformes; family Sebastidae; genus Sebastes; species Sebastes fasciatus. Next base: position 31,404,916 of record NC_133811.1, read on the forward strand.
GGGAGGTGGTGACCGAGGGGCCCCAGCAGGAGAAGGGAGCCGTTAGTAAAGAGAAGCAGGAGAGCTTCATCAAACAGCACCACAGAAGTGTTAGTCTATGATGCTCAGCAGGAGGAGGAAGATGATGAGGATCATGGTGAGGGATCAGAGAGGACATCAGAGAGGACATCAGAGGGGAGAGAGGAAGCACTCTGACTGAAAGGTGGTAGACGAGCTTGCAGGAATGCTGACAGTGACTGACACGGTCAGCATCACACCGCTGCCCGGTCACTGCCGTTAGGAATAGCAAGAAGTGTTGGCAGGTACGCCGGCCACACACTAATGAACCTCTACGTGACAGCAATTAACAGACAGAGCAGTCCTGCAGAGAGCGCTGACCTCCCCTCAGTGCACTGATCCAGTCTGTTGCTCCGCACGCTGAAACGAAAGTGCATGAAACCAACAGCAGGCTGAGGATAACTGATCACTGTAGCATAACAAACAAGCAGTCTACAACACATTCTAGTGTTTCATTCATGCCTCTGGTTTTTAACGTCACTGCAGACCATTTCAACAAGTTGTTTTCTGTGTTTATGCTTTAGTGATGGACGAACGGGCCTCTTGTCTGAACGGTAATTCCAGTTACTTTTGTTTGTTCATCCTTTCTATCAGTTATAATTTGGCGCTCTCTTTTCCTCACACCAACGCTGGAACCCCGACCACGTTGGCCTGTAACAGGCAGCGGTGTATCCCGCTCTTGAAAAATAGAAGAAACATCATATTTGTTGTAACCCAACAGGAAGCACATGGATAATGTTTACTAATGTGTGTGTGTGTGTGTGCTTCTCTGATCTGACCTCACACATTGACATTCGTTACTACATGCAGACGCAGCGAGAGCTGAAACAGAAGCACTTGATTTATTTATGATCCAAACAGTATTATATATACTATATATTATATTATATACTTTGTTTTGCAGAACTGTGATTTCATTTTTAGAAAGTGGGTTTGCAAAAACTGCTGCGTGTTTGCACTTTGATTTGATTTCTTTGTTAAAGTATATTTAATGAGTTCATTCTAAAGCTGGTTTAAGAGAAAACATGGTATTAACAGTTTGTTCAGAGTGAATGTACAACAGATGTTTAATACTGCTGAGCATCAGTATTATTATTTAACATGTTATTTATATGGAACTTCATTATTAAAAGGTTACAGTATTTATTATTTCTGAGATATTGAGTTTTTATAGGATGCCAACATTATTTTCACAAGTTGAAAATGGTGGTTTGACAAAAAAGAAGAAAAGTAAGTTTTCTTGTGCTTTAAACTGCATTCCATGGTCTTCTTCAGTGGATGTGTATATATAGATAGATATATACAGTATATAAAGGTGATGGGTCACCCCACTTGCTGGCAACAGAAAAAGTGGTACTTTAGTGGTTACTGGGTAACTTAAGATTAACATAATCGTGTTCCTTTGATTGCCTTAAAGAAATTAGTGGCGTTAAAACAAATTTGCGTTAACAAGTTATTATAGCATTAAAGCCATGATAAGAGCTGTTTGAATCCTCTAAATGTTGAGGAAAGGATGCTTTCTATATTATCTCCTTTAGCAGAGGATACACTGGAGCATCCTTTACCAAAGGAAAGGAGGGAATAACATCCCACAATGCCTTGCGGCCGCACGAATTCTCGTAATATTATGATTTTTTTTCTTGAAACAGTATGACTTTATTCTCATTAAATTACGACTTTATTCTCGTAAAGTTATGACTTTATTCTCGTAAAGTTATGACTTTATTCTCGTAATATTATGATTTTTTTTCTTGAAACAGTATGACTTTATTCTCATTAAATTACGACTTTATTCTCGTAAAGTTATGACTTTATTCTCATTAAATTACGACTTTTTTCTCGTAATATTATGACTTTATTCTCGTAAAGTTATGACTTTATTCTTATAATATTATGACTTTATTCTCACAAAGTCATAACTTTACGAGAATAAAGTTGTAATTTAATGAGAATAAAGTAATATTATAAGAATAAAGTCATAGGGTCAAGTAGGGTTAGGGTTATATATTATATATTTTTCTTGTAATATATTATGACTTTATTCTTTTTTTTTTTTTTCAGACATTTTTCAAACTTTTTTTTAGACATTTTTTTACAGAGATGTTTTCAGACTTTTTTTTGGAATATTTTTCAAACTTTTCTTTTAGACTTTTTCAAGATTTTTTTTTTTTTTCAGACATTGTTTAGACTTTTTTTCCCAACACTTTTCAAACTTTTGTTAGACTTTTTTTAACGGACATTTTTCCAACTTTTTTTCAGTCTTTTTTTCCAGCATTTTTCAATCTTTATTTTTCAGACATTTTTCAGACTTTTTTTGGGTCAATTTTCAGACTTTTTTTTTTTTTCAGACATTCTTAGACTTTTTTTCCAAACATTTTTCAAAGTTTGTTTGAGACATTTTTTCAGACATTTTTCAGAATTTTTTTTCCAACATGTTTCCAACTTTATTTTTCAGACTTTTTTCAGTGTATTTTTTTCCAGCATTTTTCAGACTTCTTTTTCAGACTTTTTTCAGTCTTTTTTTTATTTTATTTTTTCACCTTTTCCAGACATTGTTTAGACTTTTTTCAAACTTTTTTTTTGACATTATTTTTACGGAGAGTTTTTCAAACTTTTATTTTCCAACATTTTTCAAACTTCTTTTTTTTTTTTTTTTAGACATTGTTTAGACTTTTTTTCCCCAACATTTTTCAAACTTTTTTTTTCAGACTGTTTTTTTGTAAAGTTATTACTTTATTCTCGTAATATTATGACTTTATTCTCATTAAATTACGACTTTTTTCTCGTAAAGTTCTGACTTTATTCTCATACTACACCTTCTTTTCTTGTAATATTATGACTTTATTCTCGTAATATAATGACTTTATTCTCGTAAAGTTATGACTTTATTTGCGTAATATAATGACTTTATTCTCTTAATCTCAGATTGTTTTCCCCTCAATGGGGCCCTAATAATAAATACTCCATCATAGAATAGACCCCCAGAGTTTATTTTATATTCTATAATACTCGATTGTTAATAAATAACAATAATTCCGGTGTAACACAGCTGGGAACCTGGTTATTTTTATAACATCTAACAAACCGAGATAAACTGTTAGTTTGGGTCTAATTTATTCAGTTTAAAGTGACTTGCAGGATTTTCCTGATGGGACCTGAACGCAGCATCTCAGGCTGCATCTCTCAGTGACGTCACCAGAGAGTGAGGGAGCTCCACCGTGAAACACCGTCAGCGTGCGCGTGTGTGCGTTTGCGTGCGTGTGCGTCTGCGTGCGTGTGTATGTGTGCATGTGTGTGAGTAGCTACACAGAGCCGCCGTGGCTCAGAGGATCAGCTCGACAAGCAGCTGGGAGCTGACAGGATTCTACCTGCACCAGGAGCAGGACCGCTCTCTGGACCAGGACCAGGACCTCTCTCTGGACCAGAACCGCTCTGTGCACCAGAACCGCTCTCTGGACCAGAACCGCTCTGTGCACCAGAACCTGGACTGCTCTGTGCACCAGAACCGCTCTCTGGACCAGGACCGCTCACTGGACTAACGGCTCGGTTCCGCCCAGTGCTGCAGACTGAGCCCAGCAGCAGCAGCAGCAGCAGCAGCAGCAGAACCTCCTCAGTGATCATTGATCAGAACCTGATCAGAACCTGATCAGAGTGAGTATCTGACTCCAGCTCAGTGTGAGATTAATGGATGACATGTTCAACTTTAGACTGACTGACATGATGACACCATGCGGGCTGCAAAGACACAACAACAGATCACACATCTGAGCATCATCATTATTATGATTATGATTATTGATATTATTGATCCTCAGTGTGTATTGATCCTGCCAGGCTGTAACTTGCTGCTCCTACATCAGGCTGCCATGTTCACATCCTTCCATGATGCTGTTGAGGTGATTTCATTCACCTGAACATCACAATCACACCTGTCTGGTAGCAGTCGCTCGTGGGCATAATTCTGCGCTTGCACGTGCGCTGTCACGCACGCGGCAGTTTGTATATGTCAGTGTGTGTGTGTGCATGTGATACAGTAGGTGTAGTAGACAGTGATGCAGGCTGGAGGTGTGCAGCTGTGATGATGTGATGATGTGATGGCAGCAGCATCTTCTGGTCAGTGAGCTGCTGCAGATCAGAGATCAACCAGTCAGTGTGACATCTTACTAAACTAATGACTCACTGTTAGATATAAAGATTTATCATTTTACAGTTCTGATATTAATCAACAGATATTCCACTTCTTCAAGATTCCAGATGTTTATTGTCACACCGGTTATACAGCTCCATTAAGAAAACAGCAAGTTAGGTAGCAAAAAATAAAATAAAATCAAAATAATAGTGTATTTACAAATAATATACAGGTAAGATAAGATAAGATCAGATAAGACATGTGCAGTGTACAGCAGCAAAGAGGATAGAGCAAAAAACAAGAAGCATCAACTAACACAGTAAAAAAGAGCTAAACAAAGTGAAACAAAATACGAACCATTTAAATGGAAGGACGTATAAGAATAGGAGCAGTATATACAGTAATGACAATAAACAGAGTATTAAAAAATTGCACAAGTGGAAAAATGATATTGCACAGTGAGTATGAAATTCCACCTGATAATATTGCACAGTAAGAATTACACCTGAGTAGTATTGATGATGCACAGACAGTGTACAGTCTAGTGCAATTATTGTCAGTTTTTGGTGTGTAAGTGGTCTACTGGGAGCAGTGCTGGATGTGGTATATGGTAAATATAGAAGCATATGTATATATATATATGTATATATATGTATATATATATATATATATATACATATATATATATGGGAGCAGTAGAGGTTGCATAATATAAAATATTGCACGGGCATTTTTTATTTTATTTTTAAATTTTTTATATTGCATTGATTGAAGTATTGCACTTGTTTATTGCAATTTTTATGTGAGAGAGAGAGAGTTGTTTGAGTTATCTGTTCAACAGTCTGATGGCCTGGGGGGGACAAACTGTTCCTCAGTGTGCTGGTGTGAGTCCTCCTGCTGGGGGTCCTGTGACTTCTACCAGAGGACAGGAGGGACCACAGGCTGTTGGGGAGGGGGGGGGGTATTCTTGTTGTGTCCTTAATGCCCCTCAGGGACTTCCTGAGGCACCGCTGGGTGCACAGCTCCTGCAGGCTGGGCAGCTCGCTACCCGGTGATGCGTTGGGCCGAGCACACCGCCCTTCCCAGCGCCTCACGGTCCACATAAGAAGTCCCTGAGGATTTGTGTTTTCAGTCCAAAGGTCTTTAGGTCTCTAGGTCTTTAGGTCTTTAGGTCTCTAGGTCTTTAGGTCTTTAGGTCTCTAGGTCTTTAGGTCTTTAGGTCTTTAGGTCTCTAGGTCTTTAGGTCTCTAGGTCTTTAGGTACATCTACTGACCGGAGAGATAGATAGAGGAGGGTATCCTTTAGATTTGATTAATTCTGCTTACGAAATTCTTATTTGAGTAAAAAAAAAGAAACCAAAATTCACTGAAGAAAGAAAAGAAGAACTTGATTGTTTATTATTATTAGTGGACATTCTAGCAACAGTGTAAAACAGACAGTAAAGGGCAATTAAACAGTAGGGGTGTAATGATACGTTTTTACTACGATAGGATACGATTTCCACGGTTCTGTTACGATTCAAGGACGATATCTGGCTCATCTAGAGCGATACGATACGATTCAATGATTTTAAATCGATACAGTAACTTCAGTCAGTGTGACTGAAATAAATATGTGATACTGGACAGGTCAGGATTCCTCAAAGTTTCTCTTGTGAGGGAATCAGGGATAAATTAATTATGGATATTAACAAGTAAACAACGATTAATGGCAAATACATACAGCTATTATTAGAAATTAATAAAAAGTGTAACTGCAGGACCTGCTGGTTCAGTTCTCAAGATACAAGACACAATATTTAACACTGAATATAATAAACCAACTTCTATTCAAGTTAAATGAACACAAAGTGCATAAGATAAAAACGAATAAAAGATTATAAAGAATAAGTTAAAAGAGAAAAAAAGGAACAGCCAGTGAAGGTGATCTATTGACTGTATATTAACATCATATCAGCAACATTACTACAGTTTACATCTATATCTGTATAAAATGTTACGCAGATGAAAAAAAAGTCAAGATTTTTTTTAAATCAACACTTCCTGTTTTCATTTAAAAATAAAAGGCCTCAACTGTTTTTTCTTTGGACAAAATTCCTTCATTTGTTAACACAAGGCTTTTATTCTGAAATATGTGCAGGACAGTGTTGTAGAACATGCAGTGACTTGCAGAGCTCCATGAATGAATATAGTACAGAGTTTTAATAGTGGATTATTACTATTATTTACAAATTACCGCACATTTCTTAACCTTTCTCTGTCTAAAATAAATATAAATTATATTTATAATGAAATGAAACGGACATTATGAAAGGAGAACTCTATGTAGAAAGAAAGGGCTGGCAGCAGCAGCAGAAATGCAACGCAGCCGCCACGCGCTCCTGACGTTCTCAGTGTGGACGAAGCGTTAGACTGAGGAGTTAGCCTGTGGAAACTCTCTAGAATCTTTTAAAATAAACGTTGTGGATCTAAAATAAAGACAGATTCAGCTGTAGGATTATTTCTTCTCAGTGAACTATTAGAGAAGAAAGTTTCCAAACGAGCCTCCATGTTATTTCCGGTTTGAAAGCTGGAGCAGCAGCCCACGGAGGGAAAGCGTTCGTCCAATCAGGAGCCGAGTGTGTTGTGTCTAGTGGCAGCCCACCAAGCGTCCAATGCTGGGAAGCAAGGCGTGCCCTCGCGGTTAAAATACACCCTGGTGGACACGTACCATCCGTCTCCCGAATCGCTGCCGCCACGCTACCAGAATGCATTGCACGGCTGCTCACATAGACAATGAATGGGAAGCGTGGAAAAGGACATCTCCCATCAGTGTGAGATCTCCCACTACCCGTCATAACGGACTAACCTCCACCAAACCACAACCTGCACTCCACCTCTTTTATTCTGTGCGGTGGTTTTATAAGCTCTCATCAGTGTTATTACTCCGTCTCCATCACTTCCTATCTCTACTACTCTCCATCTCCTCTCTCTCTTCTCTCTCTCTCTCTCTTTCTCTTTCTCTTTCGCTCGCTCATTTGCATAAGATTGTTGCAGGAGATGTCTTTCATCTTTTCAGGATCAGATTGGAAGGAGGGTAAAATGACATTAGCTCTCCTGTCGTATTAGAAAGTGCTCTATCTCAGAGTTCAGCCGATCGGCAGCGCCGGGCCCTCCGGCAGCGGAGTCAGGGGATTATGAAACCATTCAAATGAAGGGAAGTGAATTATAGGGAAGTCAAGGGTCAAGATAACCTATTTAGTCACATTTATAAGCTGTAACGCAGCGTCGATTCTGGCCTGTCTTTTTAAAAGTGCTGGTTCAGAATGCAGTGTCTGGTGTGGGTGGACAGTGAGAGCTGAATCTGTGTGAACACATTATCGTCTGGCTAATGTGCCAGAGTCTTATTGGATTCACGCTGAGGCCGTTTCCCCTTTATTGCCTCATGTCTAGTCACGTCTCGGAGCCCATCCTTCCTTCCTGATCTCAGACGTCCCTGGTGATTTTTGGAGAGAATGAGAATTGGCATTTTGGATTTCTTCTCAGAATCCAGAGATTTATCTGGATGAGAGAGGATGGAAGCTGTTTCAGCAGGGATCCAGATGAAAGCCGTGTTGATAAGGAGGCCGAGGTGTTGCCTGGCTGTGAATATCTAAAGCTGCCGTGCAGGACTCTGTATGCACGGCAGCAGAGGGGAGGCGACACACAACTCCATTCACAAGTCAATTAGTTTCTGTTTGTTGTGTCTACGTATTAGAATAGAGATAATGCTTTCAGGGGTTCCAAAACAACATCAACGCTCAAATAAAAGCTGCTATTCAAATAGTGGAGTCTTAAATCCTGGCTATGGCCGGCACGCACACATCACCTCTACAAGGAGGGCCAAAGCAGACTGTACTTCCTGAGGAGGCCAAAATGGCTCCACTTCCGTCTGGAAAAGTATCCGGATCTGGCTGCAGAAGCTGCCGGAGGGAAGTCAGGGTTTGACATCCAGCCGCCTACGGGGCTTCACTCTGGAGTTTCTGTCTAGGTTTACTCCCGTAGCTCTTTCCCTTTAGCTGGGGGTTGGGTCATGAGTCCACTCGTCAGTGGGCCTACGCTCTGCATGTCTGGAGGCCAACCCTCCTCCGAGTCCGCTGTAGTCCCCTGTAGTTCTGCCTGAGGCCGTTGGGCACTCAGTTGACTTGTGTCGCCTGGCATATAACGCCATTAGAGGAGTCACTACATGGGGCTTGCTGTGTGAGAGGTTATGTCCTAGCAGGGAAAGACTTACGTACTCAGCTCTCCTTTTGGCGGAGCTGCGAGCAGCGGAGCTGCGAGCAGCGGCGCTAGCCGGCGGTGAGGGCTCACTACCCACTACGCCCACACACTAGACGACTACGCCCACACACTAGACGACTACGCCCACACACTAGACGACTACGCCCACACACTAGACGCATCACAGCAGCCACTGAGACACACATCCACATGGAGCCAGTTGCCAACTGAGGTAAAAAACAAAACATTAAGCAACAGAAAGAGCTTTTATATTCTTATTCTATACATGATACATCAACCACAGCGTTTTATGGTGGAGTTTTCCTTTTAGTTTTTTCATGCTCTTTTGCTCGAGCAGTTGCAGCTGTCTCTCTCTCTCTCTCTCTCTCTCTCTCTCTCTCTCTCTCTCTCTGTCTCTCTCTCTGTCTCTCTCTCTCTCTCTCTCTCTCTGTCTCTCTCTCTCTCTCTGTCTCTCTCTGTCTCTCTCTCTCTCTCTCTCTCTCTCTCTCTCTCTCTGTCTCTCTCTGTCTCTCTGTCTCTCTCTGTCTCTCTCTGT
>NC_133811.1:31414095-31516566 GCF_043250625.1 Sebastes fasciatus
GAACTGAAGGTGGAGGCTGTTGGGGTTTGCCAGCAGCAGCGGTGCGTAGCAGTGAGCAGTGAGGAGGGAGCTCTGTTTAAATACACCGCCTTGTCGTGAGAACGGGCTGTGATTGGTGTGTGTGTGTCTGATGGTGATCTCAACCGGGCTTATGACTTCCGTGTCCTGTATGAACTAACGCTAAGCTTCATTTAGGAAAGAACTACATGGTTGGGCTTAAAACGACCACGTTTATACAGTTAAAGTGTAACTGAACGTTGTGAACACGGGACACCAACAAGCAGCTGATTGTAAAGTGAAAGTGAAACTTCAGGTCCGGGACATGAACAGCTTTCTGGGAAGGTTTCTCTGTTCCTTTTCTCTCCGTCATATCAGTCAGAGTTTGAGCATGAAACTGCTGCCTCAGCTCATACTGGACACTTCCCACCTCTATCGGCTCGGCTCGGCAGGCGTTTAAAAAACAATCTGCAACCAATAAGGAGGTGGAACCACTGATGAATATTTGCTGTAAACTTGGTAGTACTTCTTATGCTGCCTTTATGTGTGAGCTCATGGTTTGACGCTAACGCTCAGAGTCAGATGTCAGATCTCTGTCATACAGACGTAAACCTGTCGTCAGATCAGCGAGCTGTCATCTCTCTTTCTGCTGAGCGGTGGGGGGTTGGGGGGTGCGGTATGTGGTCGGGGTGTTTGCGATGAGAGTCACGTCTAGTGGTCTTTCCAGGCCTCCAGTGAGAAATGCGGTGACTGTTTAGTAATCTGGGTTTTACACTGAGGGTGAACCTGCGTGGAATGGCAGATCTATTATCCCCCGGGGGGGGAGGCAGTGAGAGGAGGAGAGACGGAGGATAACCAGACACACACACAGGAGATATCTGTGCTGAGGCTTCAGTGAAACAAGCAGGAGAGAAGGAATGCCGACACACAGAGGAGGCTCTGAGGAGGACGGATGGGTTTCATTTGCTTTAATGGATTACTAACGGCCATAGTGTGAAGTGAGGTGGTGGGTGGTGTGTATCAAGGTCACTTCCCATCCACATCAAAGCTAGGCTGACGTCTTCATCAAAGACTCTATTCCCCCCACCCTCCTCTGTATGTCCTCTTCTTTCTGCCCATTTCTCACACACCAACCTGTTTTATTATTAATTTATTACTATAAAGGCTGCTCAGGTTGAGGATGCTGAGAGGTGGTGTTAACAGCGTCGGTCTAACCTGCCTTCATTCATTTATTAGTTTAGTCCTTTAACATGTACTTTAATCAGGGAGTCACTGCAGAAGAGTTAGTTTAGCTCTGAGAATATCTAGTGAATGTTCAGTGGACGTTTGTGCAGAAATAACTGCTGCAGCTCCTCCAGACCAACAGAGGTTTCCCGTGTCTTGTGAAGTGACGGGGCTCCGCAGAGAAACGTTATCGTCTCCGACCAAAACTCGGGTGTCTCCCCCGTTCCCTCCGGCCGCGGTCGGGAGGCTGAGGCAGGAAAAGCCAACACTAGGATCAGCATTGATTCATGGAGAGACCTTGGTCTGGTCAGCTAACATTACTGCCAAGCAGCTGAACTATAGAGTGATATTGTGCTTTTAGCTGACGTGTGTCTCCTCACTGTGTTGAGCGATGCTCCTTCATGTCTATGTAGAGCGAGCACAAGCGCCAGCAACAGGACGCTGACTTTAGTTGACTTAACGGACACAGGTGAAGCTGTTAACAAGACATTTATGATTCTAACAAACACTCCCTTTAAGTACATCAGTGTCAATCTGAACATGTAAATCTGTCTCCTCCCTGCTCGTCAGGTTCCATTAACTTCGTCCCCATCTGAACTGAAAGCACCATTTCTTCATATGAAACCATAACTCAGTTTACAGATAAGCTCTGCAAACAGCAACGAGCACAAACCTCACGGATTCTGTCTCACTGGAGAAACATCAGACGCTGCCAGGCTGCTGGAAACACAACAGAGGTCTCCATCTAGTGGTCGGGTCATGAATCAGTCAGAAAGCCTTTTCTAAATAAAAGAAAGAAACTTTTATTTAGAAAAGGCTTTTCTGACTTCCTGCAAAATGTTTCTCTTTATTTCTACTTTGTTTTTCATCTCCGGCTTTTTGTTTCACTCATTGTGTGCTCATCTGTACCTGTCGTCATGTCATTCATCCTGTCACTAAGAATTATTTGGATGATTTATAGTCTTCAAATCAGGGTTAATTTCACTGAATATTTAGTGTTAAAGGGTAATTTCGGAGAGCGGTCTGTCTGTCCTGCAGCTGATTATCAGAGACAGATCGGAGCTGGAGGGACGGCTGTGTCTTATTCTGCTTCACCTGATGACGCGTCTCTCTTTCAGGTTGTGCCATCATCCGTCCTCCCAGAGACGGAGGGATACGGTACAGAGGTCTGACACAAGAGCAGGTCGGTTGAGCATCAAAATCTATTCTCTGCTTGTACAAACAATAATAACCACATCTATGTTGTGATCTATTTCTACTGTTCTGATTCTATGTGTGTGTGTGTGTGTGCGTGCGTGCGTGCGTGCGTGCGTGCGTGCGTGCGTGCGTGCGTGCGTGCGTGTGTGTAGATCCGCAGCGTGCAGGTGCTCCCGGTAGACTATGAGATCGAGTACATCTGCAGGGGCAACAGGCTGATCGTGGGACCAAAGGTCAGGAAGTGTTTGCTCAACGGCACCTGGACGGATCTGAGCGAGCGCAGCAGATGCTGTGAGTTTAATCTCCACTCACTCACTCATTCATTCATTCATTCATTCACCTCCCAGCTGAAATACAGCCTCTTCTGTCTCCTGTTCCAGTGTTGTTGTGTCCTCGGGTGTGGACGTCGTTGGAGAATGGCCGGGTGTCTTCCTGGCCCCCGGGGCCCCCGGTGGAGGAGACGGTGCTTCACTACAGCTGTCTGCCCGGCTTCATCCTGACGGGATGGAACTCAACGCAGTGCAACAAGATGGGCAAGTGGGACACGCCCAAACCCGTCTGTCGCTGTGAGTCACTCTCCTCCCTTTATACTCTTTATACTTTATACTCTATACTTTATACTTTATACTTTATACTTTATACTTTTTTTTGTTTTACCAATGTTTATATTTGAGACTTCAGTGGAGGTCAGGTAGAGTCTCTTATCTCCAGTTTGAGTCTCAGGCGGTCTGTAAAGACAATCAGGTAACGTACAGATGCAGCGTTAGCGTCTGTTTTCCCTCCAGGATGTAAAGGTTGGGTCTGTTATTTATCTCGGTACAGAGGATATCATGTAAAGCTGCAGAAGTTTACGTTTTAGGGTTGAAGAAAATGTCCGTAAACTTCACGGAAAATGTCCTGGTGATGTTCTACCAGGAAGTTATCTGTTTAGGTTTGTCACACTTTTCCAGATGAGCTGTAAAACTGTCTCCTCTTCTCTTCTTGTCTCCTCTTGTCTCTTCTTGTCTCCTCTCGTCTCCTCTCGTCTCCTCTTGTCTCCTCTTGTCTCTTCTTGTCTCCTCGTCTCCTCTCTTCGGTCCCAAAAGATGATCGGCAGTACAAAAGTAAGAATGTTTCCTCTCTTTTCTTTCCTTCTTTCTTCATTTCATCACATTTCAACTTTCTCACCGTTCTCCAGTAGTGACGGCGTTTGCCCCTTTGCAGCATTAGAGGTCAAAGGTCAAATTCTCTTGACCTCAGTGTCATGACAATGTGACCGATGGATAGATTAGAGTCTAAGCTTTACAACGATATATGACTTCATGATATTGTGTGTTGGTTTCCCTCTTCTATTCTGGATCTATGTGTAAAAAGATGGAACATTTTAATGATGGAGGGATGAAAAAAGGAGTGATAGCACATAGAAAGCTATCATTGCTGCAATGCTATCATGCATTTTCCAACACTAGGGACAAAAGATCACTATGAGACCTGATCCCTCCAAAGTGGCACGACGGACATATCCTGCTGGTCTGGCTCACGGACTGAAAAGAACAAAGATGAAACGCACCAACAGTAAAGGAAACACCAGATACGTGTCGGTCAGTCGCTGCACGTCTGCAACCGCTCATCAAATACTCTTTTAGCGTTTATTTATGATATGAGAGAGAGGAAGATTGTGTTGGTAGTCTTTCCACAGCTCACATCCCTATATCTGTATCTGACAGAGAATATCTATAAAGGAATCAAATATTCATCTAAATCAATATTATAGTGAAAATTCATAATTACAGAATACATGTTTAGAATACATTCTTCTTCTTTCTTAAAGAACATGTCCAGCTGTAATTGATGCAGTTGTAACGCTAGGTGGCAGTATGACCCCGTCCTCAGTACTAGAGTATAATACAAGGAGATTAAGATGTACAGTTTGACAACAGCAACACGTCAGGGTAGGATACGTTGTAGTGTGAGATCTGTCGTCATGACAGATCTCTGCTGCTAACGTCTCCACTCAGACGTCTCTCTGCCGGGGTTATCCCTCAGTGTTGTGTGTGGTGATAAACGGTGTCAGGGCCTCAATCTGTCAGAGATTTGCAGGTATGCAGGCTGTTTATAGGAGGAAAGGAGGAAATGAGATGACAGTGGTTATACCAGGTGAAGTAAAGAAGGGCTGGGAGGAGAGGGGGAGAGAGGAGGGGAGAGGAGGGGAGAGGGGGAGAGAGGAGGGGAGAGGAGGAGAGAGGAGGAGAAGAGAGGAGGGGAGAGGAGGAGAGAGGAGGAGAAGAGAGGAGGAGAGAGGAGGAGAAGAGAGGAGGGGAGAGGAGGGGAGAGAGAGGAGGAGAGGACGAGAGAGGAGGGGAGAGGAGGAGAAGAGAGGAGGGGAGAGGAGGAGAGAGGAGGAGAGAGGAGGGGAGAGGAGGGGAGAGGAGGGGAGAGGAGGGGAGAGGGGGGGAGGAGGAGAGAGGGAGGGGACAGGAGGAGGAGAGGAGGAGAGAGGAGGAGGGGAGAGGAGGAGAGAGAGAGGAGAGAGGAGAGAGAGGAGGGGAGAGGAGGAGAAGAGAGGAGGGGAGAGGAGGAGAGAGGAGGAGAGAGGAGGGGAGAGGAGGAGAAGAGAGGAGGGGAGAGGAGGAGAGAGGAGGAGAGAGGAGGGGAGAGGAGGGGAGAGGGGGGGGAGGAGGAGAGAGGGAGGGGACAGGAGGAGGAGAGGAGGAGAGAGGAGGAGAGAGGAGGGGAGAGGAGGAGAAGAGAGGAGGGGAGAGGAGGAGAGAGGAGGAGAGAGGAGGGGAGAGGAGGGGAGAGGGGGGGGAGGAGGAGAGAGGGAGGGGACAGGAGGAGGAGAGGAGGAGAGAGGAGGGGAGAGGAGGGGAGAGGGGGGGGGGAGGAGGAGAGGGGGAGAGAGGAGGGGAGAGAGAGGAGGAGAGGAGGAGAGAGGAGGAGAGAGGAGGGGAGAGGAGGAGAAGAGAGGAGGGGAGAGGAGGAGAGAGGAGGAGAGAGGAGGGGAGAGGGGGGAGAGGAGGGGAGAGGGGGGGGGGAGGAGGGGAGAGGAGGGGAGAGGAGGGGAGAGGGGGGGGAGGAGGGGAGAGGGAGGGGACAGGAGGAGGAGAGGAGGAGAGAGGAGGGGAGAGGAGGAGAGAGGAGGAGAGAGGAGGGGAGAGGGGGGGAGAGGAGGGGAGAGGAGGGGAGAGGAGGAGGAGAGGAGGAGAGAGGAGGGGAGAGGGAGAGGGGGGGAGAGGGGGGGAGAGGAGGGGAGAGGGGGGGGGGGGGAGGAGGAGAGAGAGGAGGAGAGGGGGGGGGAGGAGGGGAGAGGGAGGGGACAGGAGGAGAAGGGGAGAGAGGGGAGAGGAGGAGACAGGAGGAGACAGGAGGAGACAGGAGGAGGAGAGGAGAGAGGAGAAGATGGAAAAATGAGAGAAAATGTGGAAGAAAAGAATCACCAATGTGTAGCGCCCGTGTTCACTCCTCCTCCTGTGGCATTTTGAAGTCTGAACAGCAGCATGTTTTTAAAGGAAAGAAAATGTAAAAGGAGGAAGACACTTCTACGAGAGTGTGCCGGTTCGATTCCCGATCCCGGCAGGGAAGACGATGCAATTAACTGTTAATCTAGATTATATAGTTAGACTATCCATACCTAGATTCTTTATATTATCCGAGATCATTGATTCAATATTCTAATCAGGGAGTTTCTGTTGAATAAAGCCCAACATTACGTAGAAGAGTTACTGCAGGAGACTTGTGCAATGTGTTATAATGGTGATGGTCTGCTCCTCAGTGTGTGTCGTTAATTAAAAACAGACTTGAAAACTGACTCATCAACAGGTCGGACCTAACTTTACACTCTCTGGCTGTTTTAATCATCCTTTGTGATCGCTATCAGTTAGAACTAGGGATGCACCGATACTGGTATCTGGTATCGGGTATCGGGTCCGATACTGTGCTCATCTACTCGTACTCGCAAAACGGCTCTGATACAACGGCAACGATACCACTTTACGGCAGCGTGACGTTAACCTCTCGTCACCATCTTTCAGGTCCTATCGCACGCGCTCACGCTCCACCTCCCCGCCGGTGCGGGCGAGACGGGCCGTTGGGGCGCCCTCACTTTCATTGCGCCATGTGTTAGACTCCTTGGTCCGTGTTTGAAGACGGGTCGGGTGGGTTGCAGATATCGCCGCAGACCCCTGGCGCCTTTTTCGTGGGCCGAGCCCCGCCCTGGGGGCACGACGCGGTTGGGGCGCACTGAGGACAGTCCACCCCGGTGACACTTTGTCCACGACCCGGGAAGCACCTTCGCCCGGAGCCTTTCCAAGCCGACCTAGAGCCGGTGACGGCGCACCGCCTCGTTTGCGGGGACTCCCCAGCCTGCCGTGTGTCGCTCACACCCTCCAGCTGGCTGATAACGAGGCTCTTTTGGCACAGAGAAGTACTCGTATCGGTACTCGTATTGGAGAGAACCCAAATGTAAGTACTTGTACTCGGTCTGAAAGAAGTGGTATCGGTGCATCCCTCGTTTTAACTGTTAAACACATCGTGGGAATACATAAAATGATGAGAGCACAGATTGAGGACGATATTTAGTTATTTCCAAGCAGGAATGTTATATTGCATATTAAGAGTTTTAATTAATTAAACATCATGAAGTCATTTCACACATTTACTACACTCCCATCCTCCGTCCTGTCTCTAAAGCACGAGGAGGACAGTGTCCTGTCTCTAAAGCACGAGGAGGACAGTGTCCTGTCTCTAAAGCACGAGGAGGACAGTGTCCTGTCTCTAAAGCACGAGGAGGACAGTGTCCTGTCTCTAAAGCACGAGGAGGACAGTGTCCTGTCTCTAAAGCACGAGGAGGACAGTGTCCTGTCTCTAAAGCACGAGGAGGACAGTGTCCTGTCTCTAAAGCATGAGGAGGACAGTGTCCTGTCTCTAAAGCACGAGGAGGACAGTGTCCTGTCTCTAAAGCACGAGGAGGACGGAGCCCCTGCAGTGCTGGTGGTCCCAGCAGCTTGTCCAGTGCATGTCTGATCCAGCTCCGTGTCGGCCTGTCGTCCCGTACTCTGATGCCGTTATTAACGCTGTGATTTATTGGCCTGTCAGACTTCTCTCTCTCCTCATCTAGCTGAAGCTTGAGAGGGTCAGCGCAGGTTAAGTGGCTCGCCTGAGGGCATGAGAGCTGTGATCTGAGCTGCATCCCAATGACCAGGTTCTGCCTCACTTCCAACGGGGATGTGCAGCTTCACGTTGCCCTGAGGAAGAAGTAATACACGCCGGTGTTAAATGGGATCAACAGTGAGTGCTGTGTGGCAGCAGGTCCGGATGAATAAGCATTCACTGTAGCGTCCGCGTGCACGAGACGGACTGTTTCTACTGTTTAGGTGCTTTCAGATTCAACACCAAGCAAATTGTCACTTCATTTGGGAACATTTGATTGCAGCACTACTTGAGCAGCTGCATTTATTTGCCACAAACATCTATTGTAATAACAGTCCAGACATTCTCTGTACACACCAACTGTGTTTGTGTTACTGAGTCTGCGTTCTTGTGTGTTCACATTCAGCCCAAAACAATCCAAACTAAAACTAAACCCACAAATCCGCTCCAAGGTTTTCAGTGATGTGAGGAGTCGGTAGATGAACATCCATGATCACGGATGACAACAGTCTGAGCTCCACAAGTCTGTTTAGAACATAAGAGAGAGAGTTGGGCACTGAAACGACCGATAGGCAAATGATCTGATCAAAGTTCCCTACTCCACTGTTGTCGGGTCCTTCGGTGCCGTTGATGCGGTTCGTGGCTACAGCAGAGAAATCAGCTCTTCGGTGACAACACAGTCACCGTAACGGTGAGGAGTAGAAGCCAGAAATAGCCGAACAGGTTCAGCCGCGTGCCATCAGACAGCCGGGGAGATTAGAGGGTGTTTTATGGACGCACTGCAGATCACATTAACGTTATTACATCCAACGGGAACGAGCTGAGAGAACGACAGAGGAGAGAGAGAGGGAGGGAGGGAGGGAGGGAGGGATGGAGGGAGGGATGGAGGGAGACATCCCCCCCCCCCCCATCAGACAGACAATGAACCGCATGGATGAACTCCTGATCCTGATCCTATCATCACATTCAACTAACCACAGTGCCGGAGCAGTGGAGGCTGAAAACTAGAAGTTAAAGGTTCATCTCTGGGGAGTGTTGGAGTGAAGGCCAAAGAAAAGAACTCCAGATATCAGCATGTTGTATCTGGGAAGTACATTATCAGTTCAGTATCATTGTAGTTGGTGATGATATATTAATGCTGATATGATATTACTCCTCTATATCTTTATACAGTTGTTGTTGGTGATGTATTAATGCTCTGGATATGGTTTAGAGAACCTTTAAAGGCTGGATTTGCCTGCTCTTGTTTTTCAAATGTATTAAGTCTGACCTGAATCAACTCAGATGTTGAAACGTCTTAAACGTGACTGTGTGAGCTGATCAGAGGAAGGTGTTGGCTTATTGAATGTGTGTGTGAGGAAGATGAGAAGGAGGTGAGGATAGGAGACGAAGAGGGAACAGGAGGCATCAGAGGCTGCAGGAGCTGATCTGGATCTGGAGGGACAGATGGTTTAAACAGCAGGTGTGTTAGGAAGCAGCGACCGGTCGCTCCTACTTCACTCTGGTGATGCCGAGAGGGGGGGGGCTAGCAGCCATGATTCCATCACTGACTGTTTCTCCGGTGTCTTATTGTAAAACCTGCAACAAGAACGCAGCTATAATCTGTGTCACGGGAATCAGCTGACTGATGACATCATGGACCGCCGTGGAGCGTCGTCTCCGGCTTCTGTTTCGCCTCCCGCCGCGGCGTGTGCTGTTAAATGTGTTTTTGCTCCCCAGTGGGAGAGCTGGAGAGCTGGAGAGCTGGAGAGCTGGAGAGCTGGAGAGCTGGAGAGCTGGAGAGCTGGAGAGCTGGAGAGCTGGAGAGCTGGAGAGCTGGAGACCGGCGATGATGTAATTTGTGTTCTGAAATATAATGAACAAATGCAATTCGGTGTCAAATTGAGCAAACATGTCTGGAGACTGGCCTCCGTGGTGGAGTGATAACAGGATTACTGCTCTGATGAAATGAGAAGGCTGCGTTCAGATCAGAACTTATGAGACTAAGACTTTATGCTTATTGTTCTCTTGTTTTCCATGCTTTTAATATTTAATAAACAAACCTGTCCGTTGTGTAAAGAGCACAACGGGATACACATGACGGGAAAGAGAGATGGTGTAAAGCTGAGGTTGAATTTCAAATCATTTTGATGCTGTACGGTTGGTATATCGTGCCGAATCATCACGGTACGGAGGGGGGTGGCGGTCCGATGCACGCAGCTGCACGCAGAATGCATGTAGATGATGCAGGGCCACATTGAGGGAAACAAATCTGAGATTTACAGAATAATGTCATAATATTATGAGAAAAAAGTCAGAAAGTTACGAGAATAAAGTCATAACTTAACGAGAAAAAAGAAAATAACACGTAAAATTACTACTTTATAATATTATGACTTTATTCTCTAAATCTCAGATTTATTTTCCCTCAATGTGGTCCTAATCCTCCGTCGTACCGTCGTACCATAGACCTACAACAATGATACATAAAAATGAAAATGTAAACAAAAAGCAGTTATTCATTTCCATCGGCTGATTGGCGTGCGAGTCAGTCCCACTATGGCGAGCGCTGAGGAGAAGCTGGAGCTGGAGGAGCTGACTGCAGGTTCCCCGTCAGCTACGACACACAGAGAGAGAGAGAGCTGTGTGTATAAGACGAGGACGGTGTGTCGGCGTCGGCAAGTTGTAGGCCAGATGTGAATGAACATGTTAACACACATTCAACGGCATCACCCAGATGTGCCAATAACCAGGACGAGGACAAAGCAAACCCTGTAGACCAGACACAACCGTATTAACAGAGGCCTTGCATCGTGAGGCTATGTTATATATAATACAGTATATACAGTACAGTGGGCATTATGGCATATATTTTTAATTGTTAACAACTTCAATTTCACAACATTTGATATGGTATTATTTTTCTTTGTCGTTGCATTGATGAACTGTTTGAATATCAAGCTGATTTCATGTGTCTTGTATTGTCTGTTGTTGCCTGAGAGAAGTCTGTCGCTGATGTATTTCTGAGAGAGCTGAGTGGTAATTTTTAGCTCCGGCTCTCCAGCAGCACAGATCTCTGCCTGCAGTGATCTTGGCAGCCTGTTGAGCCAATTGCGGTGCCCTGCAGTGATCTAGCAGCCTGCGCAGCCAAATGTGCTGCCTCGTGTGACCTGGCAACCAGCGCGACCAATCACGGCACCCTAAAGAATCGATTCAGGCCTCGCAGCCTCCGCTGAAGTCCTGCCCTGGTAGATACGTGCAGAGCCGATAAGCAGCAGAATGTGGAAAAGAGGTCTGGAGACCAGATATGATGCAGAAGGTGTGAAATGTTAATGACGCTTGCTGAGAGAGAGAAGCACCAACCTCTAAATAGGACACAGCCATCACTTCTTCCTGGTTCTAATCATATTTTTTGGATCAGGTTTTTATTGCAGGATATTTCTATTACTGTAATGTTAGTATATAACGAGAATGATCAGAGGCGGAGCTCTGCTTCTATGTGCAGTACATTAAGTGAAGATGGTAATAAAGTAAGACGTGTTATCAGACTGGGATGGAAACTGCATGCCCTGGATGTTTCTCTCATCTCATCATCACTTTGAGCCTGTGCTTTATTTTAGAACAACCCTAAAGACTTACTGCTGAGCCGGGGACAGAGAGCCCATGAATATCAGATGCAGCCTGCAGCTCTTTCAGTTCTATCACAACCAGCGCACAAGCAAGCACTTAAAGATCCCTTCTCTTCCATTCAGCCACACTGTTCTCTAACTGCCTCCATTTAAAACCCCCCAGCCCCAACATGCCCATCATGCCCATCATGCCCAACATGCCCAACACGCACAGTCACTTTCATTACTGTCATTAACAGATGTCCGCCACGGCCGGTATACGTAGGCGTGAGGGTCCGTCGGGATTGTAAAAAGCACGTCCTGTCTTCAGGAAGTCGCCGTGTGAAGCCGACACAATCCGGCGGTTAAGGTTTCACCTCCTCTGCTAACGAGACTAGTTTAGTTTAATGGCGGTGCCGTTGGCGTTGTTTTCATACCGCAGATCCCACCTGGAAGAGGAAAGATTACGAAGGTTATTGTAACCCTAGTTCTATGAGCACAGGCGGAGCCCTATGGGCCCCCTGGACACAGATATAGTAAAGCCCCCGACCCCTACTACAAAAGGGCAAAACACCAAGACTGGAAGAGATACAAAACGACTGTGAACAACGCGGCCGTATCTTTGCAGTCGCTTTGCGTCTCTTTGCAGTCGTTTTGCATCTCTTTGCAGTCGTTTTGCATCTCTTTATCTGAGTGTTGAGTGTTGAGTGTTGTCAACGATATGATGTTTTCCAAAAGTGAATTCTTGAATGACAAAAAAGTTACTGAATGATATGTAACACTATACTAATACATTCCAACTTCCAAATATGACACTTCAGTTGTAATGTCTATTTTGTGTTATACAGGCAAAGTGACGGGCCACTAATCTGTAGTGTTTTCAGAGCCACGTTATCTATAGACCTCTGTTTCTTTACATCTTTATTCACTTTACGTTCTCTCTGTGATGTCCTCTACCTCCCTTCAAAAGCCCTGCATGGTTTAGTTCACTGTAAAGTGGTGTTTATATCGCAAAGGGGAAAGAAAACATGTTGGATATTTTGCTCGTAGAATCATCACACTGCCAAACCTTTCTAACTTGTAGTTTACAGATTGGATGCTACTGATCTAGCTTCATCTGGCCTAACCAGTTGTGCAGCATTTCTGCACGTGAAAGAGGATATGTGTGTGTTCATTTGTAGCTGCATGTTTGAATGTGCTGAGTGCGAGTCGTGGGATGAAAACATGAGTGCTTGTTATATTAACCACCTGTGTCTTTGTTTAGTATAAAGTGTAAACTGATATAAAGCTCTCTAACACTGCCAGTATGTTCAAATAAGCTGTTAAAATGGAGTGTAGTCTGGTTTGGATTGATCATTCTGGTCTGTAAGTGACAAACCCTTATTGTTTTACGTCTTTTTATAAACCCCGAGCTTTAAACAGAGCATATTCTCCCGTCAAGCTACTTCCCTGTTTATTTTTATGATGAGTCAGTGAAAGCGTTAGCATGAACTCAAAGTAGCCCTGTAAAAGACTCTCATATCAGTTTTCAGGCGACACATCAGACACGCACAGACTGCAGCCGTGTTACCATGTTGCCTACTCAACTTGCTGCCTTTGTGTTGTATTGTGATGACATGGTTTGGTCTGTTTGATTAGAGTTTGTTTTGTTTTTCAAGTAAAGTTCAACCTGATTCTTCTCATAACTGTGGTCGGTCTGACTATGAGTCATAATACCTTTGAACGTTATCATGCCATTGTAACGATTCAGGAAAAGCGACTCTTTACTCCCTTCCAAAGAAAAGGCGTAGTTTGCTGTCCAGTAACCGTCTACTTATTTTATTCCAGTGAAGGCATTGACCTGAACGCTTTGTTATATTGGAGCTCAGCCAAAATGTGTGTTTTTTATTTTTGAAGGCTGATTCTCTCCCTCAGAAGGAGATACATTATACCAACTGATTTGCTTTGGTTGGTGTGGTTTCTCTGGCCACTGATTGGAAATCTCTTCCTCTGAATTCTAAGGCTAATATATTATTTT
This sequence comes from Sebastes fasciatus, assembly GCF_043250625.1. NCBI lineage: Eukaryota > Metazoa > Chordata > Actinopteri > Perciformes > Sebastidae > Sebastes > Sebastes fasciatus. The sequence continues at coordinate 31,427,245 of NC_133811.1, forward strand.
CTGCTCCTGTTTGGAAAACCCACATTAGAGCTACATTTCTTACAGTTTGTAATGCCCCCTATCCCAAGTTTTGTCCAGCTCATGAACTCAGTCTTTTTCAGTCATCTTTGAATATAAATCTAATGTTGCTTGTAAATTTCCCACCTAAACAACTGTTTCCACTTCCAAAACGTAGTTTTCTGAAAAGTTCACCAACGTTGTCCTAATGGGAGCAGATGTTGAATACCTCAACACTGTACTGGGTAAGAAAAGACACATTTGTCTATATAAGGCAGTTTCTGCAGGGAAATCATATGCAGAAATATATATATATATATATATATATATATATATATATATATATATTAGCTGGAAAAACAAAGTACGGAAACTTGTGTTTGGTGGATTATTTCTCTGTTGTTACAATGCTAATGGGCATTGTATTTTACATGGTTGGAAAGCCTGTTTATTTACCTTCGCAATGATGTCCAACTTGTAAGGATCATGTATTTGTGGGATGAGCAGCACAGCTGATTATGTGGGGAGCGCCCAAGATAAATTTGCCAAAATGCTCCGTCAATGGTAAACAGTGTATTCTCCTGTTGGTGTTGACTCTTGTTTTGAGTTGTTTGGTGGATTGGATGATTGAACTCTCTATCAGTAACAAGGAACAAACAAGACATATTGGCTATTTTACACTTTATTCATTGAATCCACCATCAGGAGCCTCAGTAGCGGTGGAAGATCCATACGCAGCCACACCAGCCTGGCACCTCCTCCTCATGCTGGTCACCAACCTGGTCACACGTTGCTGTGGGATGGCGTTCCATTCCTCAACCAGGATTCATTGCAGGTCAGCCAGCGTGGTTGTGTCGGTCACTCTAACACGTACAGCACGCCCAAGATGATCCCACAAGTGTTGAATTGCGTTGAGGTCTGGACTCTTGGCAGGCCGTTCCATTCTCCAAACTGCTTTTCTTCTAACCCGCAATATGCTCATCTATACTGTTAGAGTGACATTTCTAATATGTTTTCCTCTGCTGTCTTTTGCTGCCTCCGATGGCTGTCGTCAGCTAAAGGTCTGCATGACAGCTTCAGGCTAACAAAGTGTGGCTTTAAAAAGAGAAGCATTGCTCCAAATGGAGCAGCCATCATCTGCACATCTTTGTGATATTAAACCATATTTGAAATAGTTGAGACTGTAACATGATGAACACATTGAAACAGGGTTATTATCTGTGCATCTTCCATCAGCTAAATCAGGCGCCTCTCAGCTCATAGACAGCAAACTTCCAAGTAAAAAAGGGACTTTTAATAGTGTAAACAGATTAACAAAAAGGCAAACACATTGAGTATATAGTCAACCTACAACAGGTACAATTCTCGTTGGTTGAACAGGTAGGGCCTTTTGCAGTTTTGTGTTCAGATATGGGAATATTTTTAGTTTGTCCAACATAAATCAGATCACAGGGACATCTCCAGCATGTAGACAACATCTGTGCTGCTGCAGTTTATGAAGGATTTTATGGTGTACTTTGTTTTACCAGTATGTGAAAAATAACATTTAAAACCCGTTATATAGTCTCCCTGTCAGTATTACAATGAACAGATGGCAAATAGGTCAAATAAAACAACACAGTTAAAAATACATATCCAATCCAAATTTATTTATAAAGCACATTTAAAAACAACAAAAGTTGACCAAAGTGCTGTACATTATAGTCCCTGTTTAATAAATGCCACCACTTCTTTTAAATAGCAAGAAATTAGCAAAATGAATTGTAATTTAAATAGAACAATAGTATATAATTTATATACATTTTTGGCTTATTTTTATCAGGAGTACTGATGATTAATACGGCGCAGTGTGTCTGAGTTAATGGCAGTGTTGTCTGGGGTCTTATAGGCTTTAAGAAGTTAAAAAATAGATAAAAATAGATAATAAACGTTTCACATTTTACATGTTGCCTTGGCCGTATGAAGAAAATCAACTTGATTTCATCGATTGCAGGCAGGTATGTTTTAAGATTTGGTGGAAGAACTAAGAGCCCGGGGCAGGCAATCATTCAATATCCTGTTGACTAGTTGCATGTCGTCGATGAGAAAGAAAACTGTTGAATACAAGTTAATCAAAATGTCTATGTTCCATTAATTCAAAGGCTTACACACTGTTAACTATACATATATCAAAAATATGAATGTTTTATAGTATTTATAGTAGATTTTATAGTAGTGTTCATCATGGAAGGATTATTTGACATGCTGGACTCTATGGTAATACTCTCCTCCAATCACGTGCAGGCATTTTCCCACTGAATCTTGAAATACAGTATAGAACGTAACATAAATGAATAATAGAAGGTACATAAGCTAAAATAAGAATAGAATACAAATAGAAACTATACGAGAGCATTTGGAGACAAATGACACGGTAAAGTGACCACCGACCAGACTAATGTATGATATGATTAAGTAATGGTATTCGCTGTTTGTCTGTATTAATATAATATATAGAATATGATATAGATCCGTGCTCTAGCTGTGAGCACTGTTCTCCCAGCAGCTTGTTTTTGTGCCGTTATATTCGTGTCTGACGTTCGTCTCTGGAGCTCTGCTGAAAGCTGCATGCCAATGTGGTTTCATGCAGTCAACCCTGACGGGACTCCGTTTAGACAGACAGTCAGGAGAGACTGTTCTTCTGTGCATGAAATACAAAGAGAGAGCCAGCTGCCTTGTTTGCATTGTGATTCCACCACATACTGTAAATCCTAGACCTCATTCAGATGAGCTAATCTGTTAAGGTGGGGTAGGATTGAATCAGTGTAATTGAATGATTGATGAGCGGAGGAGCGAAGACAGACACTGAATATTCTCCTGATAGCATCATCTAAGTTGTGCAGTGGAGGCTGGTCCGTAGAGACAGAGGAGGCTGGTCCGTAGAGGCAGTGGAGGCTGGTCCGTAGAGACAGAGGAGGCTGGTCCGTCGAGGCAGTGGAGGCTGGTCCGTAGAGACAGAGGAGGCTGGTCTGTAGAGACAGAGGAGGCTGGTCCGTAGAGACAGAGGAGGCTGGTCCGTAGAGACAGAGGAGGCTGGTCCGTCGAGGCAGAGGAGGCTGGTCCGTCGAGGCAGTGGAGGCTGGTCCGTAGAGGCAGTGGAGGCTGGTCCGTAGAGGCAGTGGAGGCTGGTCCGTAGAGGCAGTAGAGGCTGGTCCGTAGAGACAGAGGAGGCTGGTCCGTAGAGACAGAGGAGGCTGGTCCGTCGAGGCAGAGGAGGCTGGTCCGTCGAGGCAGTGGAGGCTGGTCCGTAGAGACAGAGGAGGCTGGTCCGTAGAGGCAGTGGAGGCTGGTCCGTAGAGACAGAGGAGGCTGGTCCGTCGAGGCAGAGGAGGCTGGTCCGTAGAGACAGAGGAGGCTGGTCCGTAGAGACAGAGGAGGCTGGTCCGTCGAGGCAGAGGAGGCTGGTCCGTCGAGGCAGTGGAGGCTGGTCCGTAGAGACAGAGGAGGCTGGTCCGTAGAGGCAGTGGAGGCTGGTCCGTAGAGACAGAGGAGGCTGGTCCGTAGAGACAGTGGAGGCTGGTCCGTAGAGACAGAGGAGGCTGGTCCGTAGAGACAGAGGAGGCTGGTCCGTCGAGGCAGAGGAGGCTGGTCCGTAGAGGCAGTGGAGGCTGGTCCGTAGAGACAGAGGAGGCTGGTCCGTAGAGACAGTGGAGGCTGGTCCGTAGAGGCAGAGGAGGCTGGTCCGTAGAGACAGAGGAGGCTGGTCCGTAGAGACAGTGGAGGCTGGTCCGTAGAGGCAGAGGAGGCTGGTCCGTAGAGACAGTGGAGGCTGGTCCGTAGAGACAGAGGAGGCTGGTCCGTCGAGGCAGAGGAGGCTGGTCCGTCGAGGCAGAGGAGGCTGGTCCGTAGAGGCAGTGGAGGCTGGTCCGTAGAGACAGAGGAGGCTGGTCCGTAGAGACAGTGGAGGCTGGTCCGTAGAGACAGAGGAGGCTGGTCCGTAGAGACAGAGGAGGCTGGTCCGTCGAGGCAGAGGAGGCTGGTCCGTCGAGGCAGTGGAGGCTGGTCCGTAGAGGCAGTGGAGGCTGGTCCGTAGAGACAGAGGAGGCTGGTCCGTAGAGGCAGAGGAGGTTGCTCCGCCTCTATTTCTGAGAGGCAAGAGGGAAATCGAAATATGAAAATCTCATTATCATTAATAAAATATTTTTCTTTGAATATAATCCATTATTCAAATCCTGATGAAAATGCTTCAACAGTGACCCTACAGGGTAGAGGAGGACGAGGACCCTCCGTCCTCCCTTGAGGTGGGACCTCTTCTATCAACTCAATGTATTTCTTTTTTTCATGCTTGTCTGTGATTGGCTAAAACACATAAAATGACGCTCCAATGGAGGTTATCCTCCTCTTGGCTGGTTACCAATCAACAACCAACAGATTATAGGACTGGCATCGCGTTGGTCCAATGATGATGTCCAGACGTCCTCTTCAGTCTCTACCGCTGTGTTGTACGTGATGAACTGGCAGTAAAGTATCATACAGCAGCTTATTAGGAAATAAATTCTAACGTGTGAACTACTTTTAAATACATAACAAAACAAATGCTTTTTATTTAGGCCTTTAACTGAGCTGCAGCGAGCTACTGGTGTTAGCTAATACAGCAGTTACAGTTAGATTTGAGCTGGACGTGTGCTGTCCCGGGTGCTGCCATGCATACTGTGCACGTTACAGTAGATGGATCGCTTCATGCAGCTGCACTGAAAGGAAACTGGAACGCAGCAGCGTAAGTAATAGTAACATGTCACATGTGATACTGCTTGGAAGCTCCCCTGCAGGGCTTTAGTGCTCGGGCAAATATAGAAATGTAGACTTTGGTTAGAGAGGCGAGAAGGGAAGAAGACAGCGGAAGAGGCAAAACTAAAAAAGGAGAGGGAGAGAAGATGAACCATCACAGCATCTCTGTTTGATCCGTTTGATCCGAACTTAACGAGAAAGAAAGTCGTAATATTACAAGAATAAAGTCATAACTTTACGAGAAAAAAGAAAATAATACGTAAAATTACTACTTTATAATATTATGACTTTATTCTCTAAATCTCACATTTATTTTTTTCCTCAATGTGGCCCTGACACTCCGTCGTACCGTCGTACCGTCGTACCGTCGTACCATCGTACCGTCGTACCATAGACCTACAACAATGATAAATAAAAATGAAAATGTAAACAAAGAACAGTTATTCATTTCCATGTTTAAACTCCACAGAGAGCCTCTGGAGAGGAGCTGAAGAGATGCAGGTTGCTGACCCCTGGTCTAGAGGCAAATTCCTATCATCTGTGTTGACATGGCAATGAAGTATTGATTGATTGATTGATTGATTGATTTAGCAAATCATGCCCTGTACAATTTATAGTACGTAAATGACCTTCACTCCAGGAAGGAGTTGGAACAGGATTAGACGAGTGGATTCTAATAAGCTCTTTAATTGTATTCATTGAATCCCAGCCGCTCTGCTGTCGTCCTCTCCATCCAAAGTGTTCCCTTTTACAAAATGAGACTATTATTTATAAAGCCAGAATCACTTATCAGCTCTGTTCAAAGTGTTATTCAAATTTATTGAGGGGGAGATGGGGGGGGACTCCAAATGGATCAGGAGGCAAAACAAGAACCACGTCATCTCTCTCCGGTTTCATGTCCACGGAAACTGGTTTCTAACAAGTTGTTGTGTGCTGAGCTGTCGGCTCTGAAGTCACAGCAAATGACAGCGCAGTTTGTTGATAGTAATGAGCCGGAGAGCCGAGGGAGATGTGGGAGGCAGAGATACATGCCTCTCTTCTCCAGCAGCACGGATATAATCCCAGAGAGATGGCAAAACAGATAGGAGGAGCTCACACAGAGATACGTATCAACCCGCCGAGCCGGTCAGGTAGAGAGAGAGAGAGAGAGCTGAGAGGCCTGGAAACAGAAATAGGACGAAGCAGAAAGAAATGAGAATGAAGAGAGAGGGATCTGTGTCAGCCCGTCGCTGTGCTGATGCATTATTAAAGATCCACTCAGCACACACACACACACACACACACACACACACACACGGAGTCAGTACTAAAGCAGTGTGTAAATGTAGGAGTATGTGGGGGACGGCAGAGCGTGACTCACGGTGGTTCAATAACAGCTCTGAGATGTTTATGGTTTATGTGGCTACATTAAAAGATTGTTTTGGCTTCTGAAGAACACAACAATGAAGTCTATGATATCAGCATTAATATATCATCATCTATATAAAGATATAGAGGAGTAATGTCTACCTGAGCAGAGAATGAAGTCTTTCTCTCCCTGTCTGTGTGTTGGCGTCGGAGTTTCTCTGTGACGGCCGCCGCTCTGCACGTCTCATATACGGTGGTTACAAACTTAGGACTTTATTCTCATAATACTATTCTTGAAATCTCAGATTTACTTATTCTTTCCTCAATGTGACCCTTATACTCCGTCGTACATTGACGCGTAGCCTCAGTGTCAGTAGTCAGTATATTTTTGGCATCATTGGGCAAACATCCCATAATAACCTTTCAGCATATTGTAATTCAAGTGTTCTGAGAGAGAACTAGACTTCTGCTCCTCCTCATGGCTCTGTTTTCAGGCTGCAGAACATCTAGCCCGTGACGGGAGACTTTGACCAATCACAGGTCATTTCAGAGAGAGAGAGCGTTCCTATTGGCTGTGCTCCGGCTGGGGGGCGGTGCTTGGTATATCATCAACTTGATCTCAACATGGCGGCGGCGTCACAAACGTTCTCATGTTCCAGCTAAACCGTGCACTACAAGATGATTGTGAGAACATGTGAGGAGAGAAATAGGCATTAACGTAACAGAATATTGATTCATATTTGATCAGCGCTGCCTAGTTTGACCGTTTGGTCAGAGTTCAGAGTGATTGACAGCCGGCTCTCAGAGACGGCAGCTGGACAGCAGACCTCAGATCAGCTCTTACTGCTTGTTTTCCTCTGGTCTGTGAAATCTTGCAGATGCTGTTAGACCAAGGATCAGCAACCTTCAGCTCCTCTCCAGAGGCTCCCTGTGGAGTTTAAAAATGGAAATGAATAACTGTTTTTTTGTTTACATTTTCATTTCTATGTATCATTGTAGTAGGTCTATGGTACGACGGTACGACAGAGTATTAGGACCACATGGAGGAAAAAAAATAAATCTGAGATTTAGAGAATAAAGTCATAATATTATAAAGTAGTAATTTTACGTGTTATTTCTTTTTTTTCGTAAAGTTATGACTTTTTTCTCGTTATATTATGACTTTATTCTGTAAATCTCAGATGTGTTTTCCCTCAATGTGGCCCTAATACTCCGTAGTACATTGTCTCTTTGGCCCTCACTGCATTAGACTGATATACTATATACTGAGACTATAAACTGTGTTACCTTCATCACAATGATCACATGTTTTGCGGCTCCAGACAGATTATTATTTATTTTTTTTGCCTAAAATGTCTCTTTAGATAGTGAAGGTTGCTGAGCCCTGATCTAGGAGCACCGGTGGTTACCTGTTTCATTCACTACTGTCACGATATAGCGACCGTTTTATAATAATAACTTTTTTTTTAATCATATTTGCTCCAATCTGCCTACTGCTGCTTTAACATGAGTCCGTGGAGGCTGTTGGTGTGGGGGAGAGACGGAGAGATGGAGGGATGGAGGGATGGCGGGATGGAGGGATGAGAGATGGAGGGGGGAGATAAATGAGAGGGGCTGTGTTTAGGGATTGCAAATTCAAAGTGGTTTGTGAAACGGAGAGACTGAACATCCCTCCTCCTCCTCCTCCTCCTCCTCCTCCTCCTCCTCCTCCTCCTCCTCCTCCTCCTCCTCCTCTCTCACGGTGCTGCTGCTGCAGTCAGCCTCATCCACCGCTCTCTCTCTCTCTCTCTCTCTCTCTCTCTCTCTCTCTCTCTCTCTCTCTCTCTCCTCTGAGGGGGGGTGAACCGCATTCCAGCACCGCTGGCGACGGATTCATCCCTCTCCTCTCCTCTCCTCTCCTCTCCTCTCCTCTCCTCTCCTCCTCCAGACTGCATCTCTGTTAGACTCCGTTGGATTATTGAAAGGAGACCTGTCTGTGGTTCTGTGGTGTGTCTCATTCAGCCGGTTGTGTTCCGTGCACCGTTCATCCTCCCGACCGACCGGAGCTCCGGGAGCTGGTAGATGTAGGCGGATCGGGTTGATGAGGACGGGCAGAGAACTGGACGCGGATCCGGACCCAGTGAAGCTCTCCACGGCTCCTGCTGAGCTCAGTGTGGATTATTTCCATCAGGAATAAAAAGGAGACGATCCGTTTATCTGTGAACATCACAGAGCCTCCGCGGGGTTCCGGTTCAGCACCAGTGGATCTATTTAATCCAGAATCTGGGCTTCATTTAGCAGACAGCCGCCCTAGCCCCCCCAGCCTGCTCCAGCCTGCTCCATGGTCTCTGGTTCGGTTTGGCAGCAGCAGATCTTCCAGTTCACCAGAGCGAACATCAACTCGTGCATTCTTCCTCCTCCTGACCCGTGCACGGTGACCCACCACGCACGGTGACCCACCACGTACGGTGACCCTGCACGGTGACCCACGCACAGTGACCCTGCAGCAGCCCGCCAGCATCCAGCAGCTATGAGCCTCCTCCGCTCCTCTCTGACCTTTGCCCTCACTGTCCTCCTCCTCTGCTCCCGCCCGGCTCTAGGCAAGAAGAAGAAGCTCTACATCGGAGCCCTGTTCCCCATGAGCGGAGGCTGGCCCGGAGGACAAGCCTGCCTCCCCGCCGCTCAGATGGCCCTGGACCTGGTGAACGAGAGGAGCGACATCCTGCCGGACTACGAGCTGGAGCTGATCCACTATGACAGTATGGTGAGTAACCGTAACACAGGCTGTTTCTCTATATACACTCTCCATCTCTCACCACAGTGATCAGAACCACAACTGGTTGGATTTGACTCATGAGACTGCTGTAGATGATGCAACATTCACGCCGTCATTAGCACCATTGAAGTGTTTTCTAACCCATGAAGTGCACGTCCTATATGTCCTGTATGTCCTGTATGTCCTGTATGGAGTAAATGAACTGTCACTGTGGTTCGGGTTGAACAAAATTAGGAATTTAAAAACTAGAAACGCGACTAGTTGGTTGTGGTTAGATCATTTGACCAACAAGTTATTAACATGATGATTAAAACCCTTCATTTATAACTACAGACTTGAAGGTTAATTAGTATATGGGAGCTGTGGCTCAGAGGTAGAGCAGGTCGTCCATCAATCAGAAGGTCGGCTGTTCGATCCCCGGCTCCTCCAGTCACATGTCAACGTGTCCTTGAGCAAGATACTGAACCCCAAACGGCTGCTGAAGGCTGAACCGTCGGAGTGTGAATGAGTATTTAGATCAGATCCTGATGGGCAGGTTTGCTCCTTAGCAGCCTCTGATATCAGTGTATGAATGTGTGAGTGAATGGGTGAATGCTGACACACACATATATATATATATACCCAATTTATTGTAATCACATGCAGTTTGGGGCAAAGACCATGCAGTTTCTTGTATGCAGTACAAATGTGTGTTTGAATATTTCTGCATCCTGGGGTCCCTAAGCAGTGTTGAGTTCCATAAATGGGGTCTCACTGTAAAGCTGAGACTCTGGTGGATCCAATGAGCCCAACTGGATTCATGTGATGATGTTAGTCCCCATAGGAGACATTTCATTGACCTCACTGTATAAAATGACCTGTGGTGACCTCTAGGATAATCACAGCCTCATAAAACTTTACAGCCACAAACTAGAGACCTAGAGCATTCAGAGGATGATGGATCAAACTAGAGACCTAGAGCATTCAGAGGATGGATGGATCAAACTAGAGACCTAGAGCATTCAGAGGATGGATGTATCAAACTAGAGACCTAGAGCATTCAGAGGATGGATGTATCAAACTAGAGACCTAGAGCATTCAGAGGATGGATGGATCAGACTAGAGACCTAGAGCATTCAGAGGATGGATGGATCAGACTACAGACCTAGAGCATTCAGAGGATGGATGGATCAGACTAGAGACCTAGAGCATTCAGAGGATGGATGGATCAGACTAGAGACCTAGAGCATTCAGAGGATGGATGGATCAAACTAGTTAGATCAACATTAAGGGGGTTTCTGAGCAATTTACACAACAGAAGCGCCAATCGCTGAAAAATGCGAATCTTGCAGAAATCTCCAAATGTCAAAAGTTTTTGATCCCACACACAGATCACAGCATGTATTTTTCTCTGGTGTTCCTCAAGGTCTTGGTGTCTTAATGTGTTTTTTTGGAGGGATTATTGATCATTTTTATCAATTCTCCAGTTGGTAAAAACTTGTCAAATTTAGCATCAAATCTGTGGAATAAATGATATTAACCAAAAATATTGCTGCAACAACTTATGGGACACAATAGAGCATGGAGATGACCATCATTAACTCGTATCATTATCTGAGCCCTGATACACGTTCACAGTTTATTTTAATGAATGAATTAATTGACTAGAACAATTTGACACACAGTGCTGAGCTGCAACTCAAATGAATCTTCAGGCTCCCAGCTTTCAGATGATGAACACCACTTCCATGTGACGTCTACTTTTTATCTTCCCATGAACATCCCGTCCCTCTAAAACAAGAGTTTGGAATGACAAGGGGTTAATAAATACATTTGTAAACAAATGTCAATCCTGTATGCACAAAACTAACCCTGAACCTCCTGGCAGAGTGCGCTTTGTGAGCGCACAACATTTTTGTTGCTTTGTTTTAGCTATGTAAGAAGACGACATTCCCATTCTACAATTGTATAACTGGTTGATTGTTTGTGCAACCAGGGAATGAGCACAACACCAGACCTACAGTATATGAGTCACTGAACTAATCGGAGATGTGGGTTCACAGAAGCCAGGCAATCAGTTCGTTGATAACATGAGCTTCCAAAGCGATGTGAGTTATGACAACATACTGACGAACCGCGTCGACAAAGAGGAGCAGCTGCCACGAGCTGCGTCTAACCAACAGTGACATGATGGACGTCTATGCAGCGTATGGGCTCTAACTGGCATACGTCCTAATATGAGCAGCTGCCTTCGGAGCACAGTTTGCAACACTGATTTCAATGTCAATGTCAAATAAAAACAGGATTCAGGGTTACGGCTTGTTCAGACCGCTCGCGTGAGCAGCGCTTGACGGCTGCCTCGCTGAAATGCTGCGTGACTCACGCGTCGGGTGTCCACACTGGCTGCGTTTCTGCTGCTGTCAGGTCGTTCTTTCTACATAGAGTTTGCCTTTCATAATGGCCGTTTCATTTCATTATAAATTACATTTATATTTATTTAAAATAGAAAAAGGTTAATGAAAGCGTGTGGTAATTTGTAAATATTAGTGATAATCCAAAATTAAAACCCCGTACTATATTCCTTCATGGAGCCGTGCAAGTCACTGCATGTTCTACAACATGTCCTGCAAATATTTATACGTATATCTGTGGAGTTTGTGTTGAAGTCTGAGTTGAGGTGGAGGCTGATCGTTTGTTGGTGTTAGCGGACTCCTTTTCTAACCAAACGTTAGCTATCGTTGCACACTGTTAGCCCCGTAAGCGCAGCTGAAATTAAAGGCACTCGTGAGCGTGCATGGTGTCACATCCGTTGAATTTTACAAAAAAAGAAATGTCCCCCAGTCTTCACATTAAACCCAGAAAGTTGCAGATGGTCTAATTTTTTAGGTTAAGTTACAACCTGTTCACACATTGGCAATAATAAGGATTAAAACATGTTTATACGTGTAAAAACTTACATACAGTCCCTTTAAATGAAAGCAGGAAGTTTTGATTTAGAAAATAAATCTTTAGTTTTTTCATGTCCGTGTCATATTCTACAGATAGAGACATGTAAACTGTAGTAATGTTGCTGGTATGATGTCAATATACAGTCTATAGATCACCTTCACTATCTGTTGTTGCTGTGAACCGCACGGCGAGACTGGGACGGTTTGGACTCGCCGTTAGGGTTGGTTACATGTTGTGCTTCTCTCAAGAGCATCAAATGGTTAGAAACATATTATATACATACGTATCAGGGATTAAAGGATGTGTTTTTGTTCCAACATCACTCTGTTTGATTGGTCAGTATCCTCAACTGCAATTTGTCAAATACATCTTTAAGTTTTATTAATAGCTTTGAACTCCTATCTATTATATATAGATAAAATATATCCATATAATTTTAATTGGTAAGATTGTTGTGAATGGTAAGTGGACCCAAATGCAAACCTAGATGTTGAGTATGGAGTAATGAAGGATTTATTTTATAGGAAGCAGGGGTGAGTGGTTGAGCTGAGGGGGGGTAGTGGGAGCGTGGCTGGAGTGACAGCTCAGGGTTATACTGTGGCAGGCCGGCAGACTGAGGAGACGAGGGTAAGTGATGCTGGAGACTCAAGGAAACAGAGGTACAGTCAGTTCAAGGGTATCACAACACAGCACAGAGAAATGACTCTAATGTCTACACACGTTCACACGACACGACTTCAGCCCCGATTTTCTGCTCCCTGACAAAAGCCCCTGATCAGAGGCAAAACGGTGTTGTCTCGCCACTCGCACATCGGCGCTCGAGCGTCATGTGTGAACTTTTCAACGACGCGAGGCGAGAGACTCGCCGACGCCTCCCAGACACATTCCAGATCTCTAGCATGCTAAATATCTGTAGCTGTCAGGGACTCCGACCACGAGCTCTAGTTTGATCCATCCATCCTCTGAATGCTCTAGGTCTCTAGTTTGATCCATCCATCCTCTGAATGCTCTAGGTCTCTAGTCTGATCCATCCATCCTCTGAATGCTCTAGGTCTCTAGTCTGATCCATCCATCCTCTGAATGCTCTAGGTCTCTAGTTTGATCCATCCATCCTCTGAATGCTCTAGGTCTCTAGTCTGATCCATCCATCCTCTGAATGCTCTAGGTCTCTAGTTTGATCCATCCATCCTCTGAATGCTCTAGGTCTCTAGTCTGATCCATCCATCCTCTGAATGCTCTAGGTCTCTAGTTTGATCCATCCATCCTCTGAATGCTCTAGGTCTCTAGTCTGATCCATCCATCCTCTGAATGCTCTAGGTCTCTAGTTTGATCCATCCATCCTCTGAATGCTCTAGGTCTCTAGTCTGATCCATCCATCCTCTGAATGCTCTAGGTCTCTAGTTTGATCCATCCATCCTCTGAATGCTCTAGGTCTCTAGTCTGATCCATCCATCCTCTGAATGCTCTAGGTCTCTAGTTTGATCCATCCATCCTCTGAATGCTCTAGGTCTCTAGTCTGATCCATCCATCCTCTGAATGCTCTAGGTCTCTAGTCTGATCCATCCATCCTCTGAATGCTCTAGGTCTCTAGTTTGATCCATCCATCCTCTGAATGCTCTAGGTCTCTAGTCTGATCCATCCATCCTCTGAATGCTCTAGGTCTCTAGTTTGATCCATCCATCCTCTGAATGCTCTAGGTCTCTAGTCTGATCCATCCATCCTCTGAATGCTCTAGGTCTCTAGTCTGATCCATCCATCCTCTGAATGCTCTAGGTCTCTAGTTTGATCCATCCATCCTCTGAATGCTCTAGGTCTCTAGTCTGATCCATCCATCCTCTGAATGCTCTAGGTCTCTAGTTTGATCCATCCATCCTCTGAATGCTCTAGGTCTCTAGTCTGATCCATCCATCCTCTGAATGCTCTAGGTCTCTAGTCTGATCCATCCATCCTCTGAATGCTCTAGGTCTCTAGTCTGATCCATCCATCCTCTGAATGCTCTAGGTCTCTAGTTTGATCCATCCATCCTCTGAATGCTCTAGGTCTCTAGTCTGATCCATCCATCCTCTGAATGCTCTAGGTCTCTAGTCTGATCCATCCATCCTCTGAATGCTCTAGGTCTCTAGTCTGATCCATCCATCCTCTGAATGCTCTAGGTCTCTAGTCTGATCCATCCATCCTCTGAATGCTCTAGGTCTCTAGTTTGATCCATCCATCCTCTGAATGCTCTAGGTCTCTAGTCTGATCCATCCATCCTCTGAATGCTCTAGGTCTCTAGTTTGATCCATCCATCCTCTGAATGCTCTAGGTCTCTAGTCTGATCCATCCATCCTCTGAATGCTCTAGGTCTCTAGTCTGATCCATCCATCCTCTGAATGCTCTAGGTCTCTAGTCTGATCCATCCATCCTCTGAATGCTCTATGTCTCTAGTCTGATCCGTCCATCCTCTGAATGCTCTAGGTCTCTAGTTTGTGGCTGTAAAGTTTCATGAGGCTGTGATTATCCTAGAGGTCACCACAGGTCATTTTATACAGTGAGGTCAATGAAATGTCTCCTATGGGGACTAACATCATCACATGAATACAGTTGGGCTCATTGGATCCACCAGAGTCTCAGCTTTACAGTGAGACCCAGTTTATATAATTCAACACTGTTTAGGGACCCCGGGATGCAGAAATATTCAGACAAACCATTTTAGACTTTTAGACCATTAGACTTATATACTATATACTTAGACTATAAACTGTGTTACCTTCATCACAATGATCACATGTTTTGCGGCTCCAGACAGATTTTGTCTCTTTTGATAGTAAAGGTTGCTGACTCTTGGTTTGGACGCTGCAGTGCTGGAAGTTAAAGGCAGGTCCCAAAGGTTCAGTGTTGGATGAGGATGGGATGGGATGGGGGGGCGGGGACATTGCAGCTATCTCATTTGAATGTGTCGGTGATTTCCCCTGAGTGCCAGCAGGGTTAATCAATGAGTCAGCCCCGGATTACGCTGGTCCGGCTTTAACAAACCAATCTGTTTGATTCAGGACTGAAGCGGTCGCTTGTTACTGAGCCGGTTGACTCGGTGTCGTTAGGTGAGGAGAGGAAATCCAGCTCACGCCTCGACAGCCTCCTCTAACTCACACAGGAATATGGATTTTATACCCTCGCAGACGGGATGTAGAGCGTTTCCAGAGCCGGTTGCTAGGCAACAGCTTTTGTCCAGGTTTATACATCCTGTCAGCTATTGATGTTAGAAAACACCGCAGCATGAAATGATGTGGAGCCCATTTTAAATGTTTATGGTTGTAACTGACATGGAGACATTCATTGATCCGTTAAGTATTAAATATAGCAGCATTTATTCCCATGTTTGCCTCATAAAGGTAATTTAGAAGGAATGGCTCATTATTTAATTAAAAATCTCCTCCTAGTTGATTTTATACTCCATCTAAAAAACTATTGAATATAATTCTATTGGATGGAGTCAAACCTCAAAAGCCTTATTGTCAGGGCTTCATTGCTTTGAATTAAAAGATTATTATTATTATTAACAGCACTTCTTCTGGCTCCTCTGTGGGACGTTACTGTAATTATGATTGGAGCTCTCAAGTTCATTGAAAAGGCTCTCCTGTGCTATTTAAGAAGTGATGGTACCCGACTGTATCTGCTCTCTGTTGGGTAACATCTGAGAGGAAATCAGTCATAACTAGAATGGCGTTCGGAGAGCGCAGAGTACCGTGAGGCGTTCGGCTTGTTATTAACACGGTGTGTTTCCGTGTAACGTCTCGACGGATGTCTCTCTCATCCAGCAGCCTTGTTATGTCTGTAGAACGTTACACTACGTTGTCTCTCATCCCGTCATCTACCACTTTGTTCTCTCTCACCGCGGACGGACAGCAGCCACACACACATCCACACATGTATCTCTTTTCTCTCACGGTACGTGTCCATAGCCTCCGTGCTTTCCACGCTCCCCATTCATTGTCTATGTAAGCAGCCGCGCAATGCATTCTGGTAGCGTGGCGTCGCAATTCGAGAGACTAGGTGTCACGACGCCCGCTCCTCATTTGCATAAAGTTGAGGGCTCGTCTACTTTATGTAAATCACGGGCGTCCGACGCGACTCGCCGCCTCTCCAAACTCCTGAGGATCTTTAAAATAAACGTTATTGATCCAAAATAAAGACAGATTCATCAACATGGATTATTTCTCGCCTCAAATGTTTTCAGAAACACATCTCAGTGAACTATTTTCGTGAAATAAGAGAAGAAAGTTTTCAAACGAGCCTCCAGACTGGTTCCGGTTTGAAAGCTGGGAGCAGCAGCCAACGGCGGGAAAGCGTTCGTCCAATCAGGAGCCGAGTGCCTTGTTTCTAGGGACAGCACACCAAGCGTCCAGTGTTGGGAAGCGTTGCGTCCCCTCGCGATAAAAAACGCCCCTGTGGACACCTACCATCAGAAGGAGGAAGGAGGCGGGGTCACGTGTCATCAACGCGTCATCAGCTACACTGTGCATGTGTTATAATCTAAGGTCTTAATGCTCAGTCTGATCGGAATCCTTAAAAATGTTCCTGAATCTGGATCATGATCCGGATCGCCACCAAAATCTAATGGATTGTTCATTGTGCCACACCACCCCTCCAAAAACATTACATTCAAATCCATCGCAAACTTTGGAAATAATCCTGCTAACAGACAGACAAACCAACGGCGGTGAAAACATAAAAAAACAAGAAACCATGAGGGATAAATAAGAATGGTTTTGATTGTCAAAAAGAAATCCTATAAACTGACAGTGCAGTTGCCATCCAGATAATGATAATTGAGGCTGTTTTGGCTGCAGGCATCAAAGAAAACAAATGTCAAGAGGTAATAATTCAGTAGTTTTTATGTCCCATATACAAACAACGGTTCACATCATTTAAAGTCAAAATGAAATTTGAATTCTCTTCACTTTTGTGTAAAGAAATGCAAACTATACTGCAACTGTTCTGAACATTTACCCATCTTTAAAAAAGGGGATAAAACCAGTTTGTGTATATTTGTGTGAGCAGTTCCCATGGCAGCTGTTGACCGACAACTTCAAGTATTCATAGCCCTCTGTGGTGCGCTACTACTGACAGAGAAACGTCATACTGTATCTCACAAACTGTGTTTCACAATCTATTTGACTATAGACTACTAAAACCAGTAGTGGCATGATTGTAGCTACAACATCACCTGATTTACAAGAGTATATACAGTATATATAAAGTATGCTGCATCTCTGCTACTCATTCTGTTGTGTGCATGATGTTGCGTTAAATGGACATTTCACAGTATTTTCACAGCCGGAGCCCAATTCTCTTTTCTCCACCATTTATTTTTGCTGTGATAAGCTAAAGATATAGTTACTGTTGATACTAACACCACATTTGCTGCAGGTGTTTGACAATAAATACATTCAAATGTCAACTATTGTCTATGTAAAGATATAGAGGAGTAATGTCTACCTGAGCAGAGAATGAAGTCCCTCTGTGTGGGTTGTAATCAGAGCTTCTCCTGGCTCTGTTGACACAGCTTGGCCATGTTGAGAGCCGTGTGGAGGCAACAGAAATGTTCCCAACTAGCACCTTTAAGGAGATCTGAAACCAAAGAAACAACGTGGTGAAGTGGTGAGAAACGTTTAACAAACCTACAGCTGTAGTGGGATGAAGAGCAACGATGCCTTCTTCGTCATGTAACTGCCCTTTAGACAATGTCCCACGGCCCCCCACCAGTCCCCAAACTAGTTTTATTGCACCAATCAAATTACAGTCCAGGCATCCTCAGGTGGTACCAAAAATTCTTGTGTGTTTGTGTGTGTGTGTGTGTGTGTGTGTGTGTGTGTGTGTGTGTGTGTGTGTGTGTGTCGGTCTGGCTGATCTGTTCAGCTGCAGTCTCAGCTGGTATCCTGATTTAAGTCATTAAGGGCAGAAATAGCCCCGTTGCCACCCAAACACAACACTATATTCCTTCATTGATTCAGCTGTGGTTCTGTTTGTTCTCCTGACGTTCCTCACTGAGATCACTGCCAACCAGAAGCAGCCCATAATATCCACGTCTTGTTGTGAAGGAGGATTTTCTTTACCCAAACAGCAGCAGCAGTGGGCGGTAACGTCGGTGACAAATATGTTGCATTTCCTGTTGCTCCATCGCAATAAAATCAACCTAGTGTCTGTCCGATGAAATACTTTTATTGTGAAGGAGCGGCAACAGGAAATGTTCATTTTTAATAAAGATAATTACTCTTAATTAATTATTATTATTATTGTTATTAATTACCTCCTTAACACACCGTGTTAATAACAAGCCGACCACCTCACGGTACCTCCAGCTGTCAGGCACCTCGGCGGAGGTCTGCGCTCTCTGAGGGACATTCTAGTTTTATTATTACAATTTTGGATGAATTTGCATCTACAGTATGTGGTTGTGTTTTATTCACAGCTGAAACAACGAAGCGTTTTGAAATTGTTGCAGCCACGACTGGCTTCCTCTCCATAGCAATGGCAGCAAAGGCTCATGGGTATTGTAGTAATTAGAGTAGAGTGATCCTCTGTGTCAAACTGATGAAAAAACATATTTTGTTCCTAGAATGTGAAATAATTCAAACTGATGGCCATAACATTAACAATATAGTGTTAGATAGTATCTGGGAGACTCCAGTGTTCAGCAAAAAACGTTTTGAAACAGGAATATGAAGAGAAAAATACAATTATTTCAAGTATATGTGTTGAAATCAGTTGAACACATATATATCATACCGGATCAGAGTTGAGTCTGCATGTCATTTCCCAAATGTGTGTTTGATCTGCATCATGATGGAACACAATGTGAGTGAAGTTGAGCAATGTGAATCCTGTTTTCTGATTTAACTCTCATCAAACATAGATTTATATAATCATTGATTTCTTAAGGTTACTCTGCTTTGAAGCTGGTCTGTGTGGAGTAATGTGACACAATGACAAATGTTAATGACATGATGACAAAAGTAAAAACACCATCAGTCCTCCAGACATGACCGTTTAGTGACCACGCCCTCATCATTATCATTTAAAGAGATTATTGATTTGTCATTGACGATCAGCTGTAGAGGAACAGCGTAGTATGGATGAAGATAACGGGGCTCAACTGGAGGGTAAATGTTTCCCCCGGCGTTACACGGAGAGAGATGCTGTGTCAGGACTCAGGTTGAGGTGACCTTGGAGCATGCCTCACCTTGCCCCTGCTGCTGGCTACGCCTCAGCTCTGTGTAGCGTGGTACATATATACAAGGAGTATTTTATGATACACACTGTTTTAAAGCACTTCTTTTAGTGAGCTGTGTGTTCCCTCCACATTTATCTGATCCACGTCTCAAACAGAACAGAACCTAAACACACTGATCAGCCATAACCTTCAGACCACTGACAGGTGAGCTGAATATAACATTGATTATCTGGTTACCATGGCAACGGGGGAATATATTACACAGCAAGTGAACATTTTGAACTTTGTGTTGGAAGCAGAAGAAATGGGCCAGCGTAAGGAGGGCCAGCGACTTTGACAAGGGCCAGATAGTGCTGGCTAGACGACCGGGTCAGAGCATCTCCAGAACTGCAGCTCTTGTGGGATGTTCCCGGTCTGCAGTGGTCAGGACCTACCAAAAGCGGTCCGAGGAAGGAGAACCGGTGAACCAGCGACAGGGTCAGACCCGAGGCTCAGTGATGCACGTGGGGAGCGAAGGCTGGCCCGTGTTGTCTGATCCAATAGAAGAGCTACTGGAGCTCAAACTGCTGAAAGGGTTAATGCTGGTTCTGATAGAAAGGTGTCAGAACACACAGTGAGGAGCAGTTTGACATTCTCAATATTAGGCAGCTGGTCATGATGTTGTGGCTGATCGGTGTAAATCTGTTTCATCTCTTAAACTGCTTCTTGTAGTGTGTAGTGTAGTCTTATTCTAGTTTAGTAATACAGTAAACCTTTGCCAGGAGGCATTAAAATGTCTTTTCACTGTGAAACCTGAGGTCATCCTGAATATTCCACACACCTGTTCACACAGGGTCCTTGTTATATATCTGATGTTGTAACGGCGTTACCTCTGTAGGTGGTTGTGTTTCTCATACTGACTGTCCTGCTGTCTGTGTGTCCACAGTGTGATCCAGGCGAGGCCACCAAGCTGCTGTACGACCTTCTGTACACGGAGCCCATTAAAGTGGTGCTGATGCCGGGCTGCAGCTCCGTGTCCACGCTGGTGGCCGAGGCTGCTCGCATGTGGAACCTCATAGTGGTAAGAACTTTCTGTGGATCTTCAAAACAAAGTTTTCATATTTCACTGACTGCAAAATAACAAAATAACAAAACGGTGAATCAGGATGTTTGGTGTCACGGCGGTACGGTGGTTAGCACCGTCACCTCACACCACAGTCCAAACACATGCAACCTAGGTGTGCCATATCATATTGTTGGTGATAATACCAATATACATTTTAATGCAATAAAAAATGGTCATATCACAATATTAATGATAATGCAATAATAACTATAACAATATAACTATAGCGATAATAACTGCTGCGTGATTCACGCGTCAGGCGTCCCCACCGGCAGCGTTTCTTTCTATATAGAGTCCTCCTTTCATAATGTCCGTTTCATTTCCTTATAAATGTCATTTATATTTATTTTAGACAGAGAAAGGTTAAGAAACATGTGGTAATTTGTAAATAATAGTAATAATCCACCATTAAAACCCCGTCCTATATTCATTCATGGAGCTCTGCAAGTCACTGCATGTTCTACAACACTGTCCTGCACATATTTCAGAATAAAAGCCTTGTGTTAACAAATGAAGGAGTTCTCTCAATAGAAAAAAATGCTTTATTTTGAAATGAAAGCCAGAAGTTTTGAACTTTTTTCATGTCTGTGACATTTTCTACAGATACAGACGTGTAAACTGTAGTAATGTTGCTGGTATAATGTCAATATACTGTCAATAGATCACCTTCACTGTTGTTGCTCCCTACGACGCAGACTTTATCACTCTTTATACTGCATCTCCTGACTTCATTCTTTACTCCCGTCACAACTACGGCCACGAAGAGTATCATAGTTTGACGCGTCGGGCCGCTGACCGAGCTGTATGTGATGACTCGGGAGTGAGAACGGGCTGTTTTTTGTCACACACAGTACAAGTTATAGAACATTTTGACCCATCCATTCTGTTGTCTGCACTGAGGCGCTGCGTCTAGCTTCAGAGGACGATGGTGATTTAAAGAGAGATACAGCCGTGTCATCAGAGAATAGGACTGAACCAAGAATTGAGCCCAATAGTAAGATTTGGATCAGAGATCTGGAGTTTAAAATTTATTCAGAAGAAAATGTAAATACGTTGTTGTTAGTTACTCCTTTCTAACATTAGCTGTTTTTGTGTTGTTTGTTTCTTTGTTAGTCATCAGGATGACAGTATAGCTTTAACATGGTCGTGTTTGTCTCCCTCCCTCTCAGTTGTCGTACGGCTCCAGCTCTCCAGCTCTGTCCAACCGCCAGCGTTTTCCCACCTTCTTCCGCACTCATCCGTCCGCCACCCTTCACAACCCCACTCGAGTGCAGCTCTTCCAGAAGTGGAAGTGGACCAAGATCGCCACCATTCAGCAAACAACAGAAGTTTTTACATCGGTAAGCCATGTATTCAACTAAAAGAGTGGAAAGGTAGCTAAAGTCAAACAACAGTACTAAATTACAGGACGTCACCCGACAAACTTCTTCTCAGCTCAGCGATAATACGTCGAATAAATCTGTGAACTGACCTTCTGCTAAACCAGCGTTAATTTAGTTAACGGAAACTACGACAAAATATGTTACTCAATGACCTTTTTATCCACGACTAAGACGAGACGATGACGAGACGGCACCGACATCATTAAACACTAACGGTGACGATATCAACATTCAATTTATACACGTATATATACAGTATATATTACACGTATATATACGTATATATTAGGGATGTTAATAATTAACCGTTTAACCGTTAACCGACATTAAGCATTTTAACCGATTAACGCTATCAGTTAAAACTGTTTAAAGAAATATTAATAATTAACTCAAAAGCTGAGTGGCTCGTCTCTTTCAGGAGAAAAGCTGGTCCACCTTAACAGTCCACCTTAAGAGGCGGAGCCGGAGTTGCAGGATACAGGAAGTCGGCTCCGTCTCTCCGGCTCTCCTGAGAGGAGGAGTTGTAGTTTCATAGCATTTATTCACCGACAAATAAACTGAACACTGCTACACCTACGATCACAGCTAGAACGCCACCAGCAACCTCACACTCACCACCAACACACACACACAGTCTGTTGGACACTCGCTAAAGTTACACAGACTACGTGTGGCGGCGGCGGCGAGCACGAAGCCTCCGGCAACGCTAGAGCTGCTAACGTAGCACAAACACACACACTGTTTGCTGCTGTTCAAAATTAGCATCCCTAATAAACATATAGACAATACAATGAAGGATAACGGACTAAAGTGAACGGTGGCCCTGAAGGTCAAAACACAACAAAATATCACAAAACCTGTTTTCTGAAATGTAGTGTTTTGTGAAACGTGTTTTGACCCTCAGGGCCACCATAAAAATGTCTCTAAAACTAGCATTTTTGTCTTAAGTGTAAGACTAAGACTAAATCTAAAATAGTTGCCAAAATCAACGCTGCGCTAAACCCCTCCCCCGAACAGTGATCATCCAATCATAGCTTAGCAACCGTAACTAGGCACAGCAGACCTGTCAGGCTTTGTATTCAGTGTCCATGTTGCAGCGGTGTGCACGTTGCAGCGGTGTGCATGTTGCAGCGGTGTGCACGTTGCAGCGGTGTGCACGTTGCAGAGGTGTGCACGTTGCAGCGGCGTGCACGTTGCAGCGGTGTGCATGGGGCCGTAGTAAGAGAAATACTCAACATTTCAAGATTTTAGTAAGTTCTCTGTGTTAAGTTTGAAAACATCCTGGAGGTATTTTGTTCCAGAAGTATTTCTCTCCTCTCCCCCCGTCTGCTATCACATCCCCCCTCCATTGATTGGTTTCTCTCTGCATCTCTCTCGTCACCTGCTGTTATATCTGTTGATATCAGCCACCATCAACTTTCTAAACCACCACCTCATCTTCCCCCTCACTACTTTGCTCCTACTTCAATTGCTGTTTACTCTTCTTCAAATTTCTTTTTCTCAACCAACCGTTCCATCATCTATCGCTCCCCCTCCTGCTTCTCTCGTTCTGTCATCTTCTGCATGCTCATCACTGTGTGTGTGTCTCTGTGTTTGACAGACTCTGGATGATCTGGAGGAGAGGGTGAAGGAGGCGGGGATAGAAATCAGCGTCCGTCAGAGCTTCCTCACCGACCCGGCTGTCGCTGTCAAAAATCTCAAGGTGCCAGATATCCCCGTTCATCCTTCATTCTCCACACACACACCAGGCAGCTGTTATGATCATTTTAGTGTGTAGAAGTCGGCCCTGCTGGTTCCATCTAAACGTACTTTTAAACGTATCTAGGTCACTGGTTCTCAACCTGGGTCACCAGATGGTTGTGGAGAAAAAATTAAATAACATATTAATAATAAAATAATATATGAGAAGTGTCAGCTTGACTTACTTCCTTCCTGGCACACACACACACACACACACACACACACACACACACACACACACTTTACAATGACCTTGCGCAGCATGCCGGCCTAGTTTTGGTGTGCAAGAGAGTTAAAGATGTCACCCAGATACTGAGGCTTGTTACCGCCGCACAAGGCGCCCTTAAGCGCTGGTATCATGTGTCGGGAGTGACTGTGGTGACGTGGTCTGTCATCCAGGAGATCGCTGTTCGTATCCCGTGTGTTAAGTTTCACTTTCACGTTACAATCAGCTGTCCGTTCGTGTCCCGTGTTCACAACGTTCAGCATCCTTTTCACTGAACAAACGTAGACGTTTTAAGCCAAACTATGTAGTTCTTTCCTAAAACTGACTACAGTGGTTTTGTTGCCTAATCCTGAAGTGACGCCAAAGGACGTAGTTGGGACGAGCATGAATATAACAGCATGAATATAATCCACCCTGTGTGTGACTCTCCTTTTCTTCTTCAGCGCCAAGATGCCAGAATTATTGTGGGCCTGTTCTACGAGACGGAGGCCAGGAAAGTCTTCTGTGAGGTAATGTGTTCTACTGTTCAAATTCATCCTTGACAGACTTGAATTTAAAGGAAGATACTTCACCCACAAAATGATCATCTGTATATCAGTGGCTCATCCCAACCTTCACCCAACGTCAGCTGTCGTTGCTCCGTCGTCCTTCTGCAGGTGTACAAGGAGAAGCTGTACGGGAAGAAGTACGTGTGGTTCCTCATCGGCTGGTACGCAGACAACTGGTTTAAGATCAAGGACCCGTCCATCAACTGTACCGTGGAGCAGATGGCGGAGGCTGTGGAGGGTCACGTGACCACTGAGATCGTCATGCTCAACCCAGAGACGGTGCGAGGAGCCTCCAACCTGGTGAGGACAGGCGATATCTTATAATGTAGCTCATCAGATGATGAATGCACCAACACAGTAAAATAACCGTGCACTTCTTGTATACTCGAGATTATCTCTACTGGAGTGTGTTTCTTCCATGGCGACAGACCTACTGTTCAAATCAGTAAAACATCTTTAAAGAAATATCATCTTTGATCTTCGAACTCAGGTTGACATCAATAGTTGAACGTTAAAAAGACGTTTAAAAAAGACGTCGCAAAAACTTTCATTCTGGCTCCTCAGTGGACGTCTTTTGGATGTGTCTCTGCTCGCTGGGTAGTGTTTATTTGCCCAGGTGCTTGCTGGGTAGTGTTTATTTGCCCAGGTGCTTGCTGGGTAGTGTTTATTTGCCCAGGTGCTTGCTGGGTAGTGTTTAGTTGCCCAGGTGCTTGCTGGGTAGTGTTTAGTTGCCCAGGTGCTTGCTGGGTAGTGTTTAGTTGCCCAAGTGCTTGCTGGGTAGTGTTTAGTTGCCCAAGTGCTTGCTGGGTAGTGTTTAGTTGCCCAGGTGCTTGCTGGGTAGTGTTTGGTTGCCCAGGTGCTTGCTGGGTAGTGTTTATTTGCCCAGGTGCTTGCTGGGTAGTGTTTAGTTGCCCAGGTGCTTGCTGGGTAGTGTTTATTTGCCCAGGTGCTTGCTGGGTAGTGTTTATTTGCCCAGGTGCTTGCTGGGTAGTGTTTATTTGCCCAGGTGCTTGCTGGGTAGTGTTTATTTGCCCAGGTGCTTGCTGGGTAGTGTTTAGTTGCCCAGGTGCTTGCTGGGTAGTGTTTAGTTGCCCAGGTGCTTGCTGGGTAGTGTTTAGTTGCCCAAGTGCTTGCTGGGTAGTGTTTAGTTGCCCAAGTGCTTGCTGGGTAGTGTTTAGTTGCCCAGGTGCTTGCTGGGTAGTGTTTATTTGCCCAGGTGCTTGCTGGGTAGTGTTTATTTGCCCAGGTGCTTGCTGGGTAGTGTTTGGTTGCCCAGGTGCTTGCTGGGTAGTGTTTATTTGCCCAGGTGCTTGCTGGGTAGTGTTTAGTTGCCCAAGTGCTTGCTGGGTAGTGTTTAGTTGCCCAAGTGCTTGCTGGGTAGTGTTTGGTTGCCCAGGTGCTTGCTGGGTAGTGTTTGGTTGCCCAGGTGCTTGCTGGGTAGTGTTTATTTGCCCAGGTGCTTGCTGGGTAGTGTTTAGTTGCCCAGGTGCTTGCTGGGTAGTGTTTATTTGCCCAGGTGCTTGCTGGGTAGTGTTTATTTGCCCAGGTGCTTGCTGGGTAGTGTTTATTTGCCCAGGTGCTTGCTGGGTAGTGTTTAGTTGCCCAGGTGCTTGCTGGGTAGTGTTTAGTTGCCCAGGTGCTTGCTGGGTAGTGTTTAGTTGCCCAAGTGCTTGCTGGGTAGTGTTTAGTTGCCCAAGTGCTTGCTGGGTAGTGTTTAGTTGCCCAGGTGCTTGCTGGGTAGTGTTTATTTGCCCAGGTGCTTGCTGGGTAGTGTTTATTTGCCCAGGTGCTTGCTGGGTAGTGTTTGGTTGCCCAGGTGCTTGCTGGGTAGTGTTTGGTTGCCCAGGTGCTTGCTGGGTAGTGTTTATTTGCCCAGGTGCTTGCTGGGTAGTGTTTATTTGCCCAGGTGCTTGCTGGGTAGTGTTTATTTGCCCAGGTGCTTGCTGGGTAGTGTTTATTTGCCCAGGTGCTTGCTGGGTAGTGTTTAGTTGCCCAGGTGCTTGCTGGGTAGTGTTTAGTTGCCCAAGTGCTTGCTGGGTAGTGTTTAGTTGCCCAAGTGCTTGCTGGGTAGTGTTTAGTTGCCCAGGTGCTTGCTGGGTAGTGTTTGGTTGCCCAGGTGCTTGCTGGGTAGTGTTTATTTGCCCAGGTGCTTGCTGGGTAGTGTTTAGTTGCCCAGGTGCTTGCTGGGTAGTGTTTAGTTGCCCAGGTGCTTGCTGGGTAGTGTTTATTTGCCCAGGTGCTTGCTGGGTAGTGTTTATTTGCCCAGGTGCTTGCTGGGTAGTGTTTGGTTGCCCAGGTGCTTGCTGGGTAGTGTTTATTTGCCCAGGTGCTTGCTGGGTAGTGTTTATTTGCCCAGGTGCTTGCTGGGTAGTGTTTATTTGCCCAGGTGCTTGCTGGGTAGTGTTTATTTGCCCAGGTGCTTGCTGGGTAGTGTTTATTTGCCCAGGTGCTTGCTGGGTAGTGTTTCCAGGATCCTGCTCTGTATGCTGCTGCTGATACTAAACCTACGTGAAGCTCAGAGTCCAGACTTTGAGCAACGTTCAGAGCGTGTTATCTTTCGGCCCCGTTGTCTGGAGACTCTGTTGAAGTGAACAGCGGAGCACTGGAGATGCAGGAACGGCCTCTTATTGATCAAAGAGGGATGAAGCGACGCCGGCTGTGTGAGGCGCAGACGGCGTTCAGCCTCGTCTCTCTGTCGTCTCCAGCTCAGTGTCTGAATGATATACACCGATCACTGTGCGCTCTCTCTGGCTGGAATCGACACCGTGACGGGCTGACCACACATCTGGTAACTCAGTGGAGTTACATGATGCATTTGATCTTTTGTACCGACAGCATGTCGGGGCTCAGTCGATTTGATATAAATTGTAGAAACTTGTTTCTATAGGATTTTTGTACTAAATGATGACAGATGAGAGTTTTTAATAGCTCTTCATAATTAAAACAGGGGGGGGGGGGGTTCAGATGTTGTGCCTCATGAGACAGTCTGAAATGAAGGTGATAATTGTCTTTAGGTGTTCGAGGAGCTCAGATGATGATGCAGACGATGCATCTGGTTTCAGAAGCAGAAAGTTTAGAGAGAGACGTTAATAGAGAGTCAGAAGACTGAGGGCGTTTTCATATCAGGTCTGGTTGATCCGTACCGAGCCCGAGTACGACTGCTCCCCCTCTCCACTGCTCTGGTACAGCAGTAGGAGGAGATGGGGGGGGCAACATGAAGACCTTTAAGTTTACGGATGACTGATGGTCTTTGGTGTCCTCGGTCCTTGTTTCAAGACGGGTGGGATGGGTTGCCGACCTCTGGCGCCTTTTACGTGGGCTGAGCCCCGCCCTGGGGGCACGACGCGGTTGGGGCGCACTGAGGACAGTCCGCCCCGGTTGACAGTTGCACCGGGAGCAGTGGGCCCCGACGGGAAGAGAGGGCGCAGAGAGCACTTTGTCCACGGGCCCGGGAAGCACCTTCGCCCCGAGCCTTTCCAAGCCGACCTAGAGCCGGTCGCGGTGCACCGCCTCGTATGCGGGACTCCCCAGCCTGCCGTGTGTCGCTCACACCCTCCAGCTGGCTGTTAACGAGGGTCTTTAGGCACAGAGAAGTACTCGTATCGGTACTCGGTATCGGCGAATACCCAAATGTAAGTACTTGTACTCGGTCTGAAAAAAAGTGGTATCGGTGCATCACTAGCTGACGTTGAGCTGAAGATGGTTGTCCTCACACCACTGAGTGAATTGATAGTCCAGGGCAGAGTTGTTGTCTGTGAGTAGGGTTAGAATGGTCGTGTCGTCTGAGTATCTGAGGTAGGTGGTGTTGGGTGATGGACTGGTGCAGTCGTTGGTGTAAAGCGTATACAGGAATGGGCTCAACACACATCCCTGCGGTGCTCCGGTGATGTGGTGGTGCAGTCTGTCACTGAGGAAGTTGTGTATGAGATGTATCAGAAGGGGGGGGAGTGTTGATATGGTGTGGTTTCTGGATCATCAGATGCCTTTGGATGGTATTGAAGTCCACACAGAGTATCCTGGAGAAGTTGCCTCGGGAGTCCAGGTGCTGGAGGAGGAGGTGTAGCAGGCAGGTCACAGCGTCCTCTGTGCTCCAGCTAAAACTTACCAAACCTTAAAGTTATTACAACTTGGGTTTTATCTTGTTTACCAAAGTTTCTGTATTTGTTAGTTGGTCTAACAGGTGAACAAACCCAAGCAGTTACATGATCAGACAGGTTGAATAGAAACCTCCAGGTTAGCAGAGGAAACAAAGGTGAACTGATCAAACTGTGTCTTCATCACAGTTTACGAACCAACTTCGTTTGACCTGAATTGAATTGTGCACCGTTGTGGTGTTCCTGTGCAATGAGGGATTATCATCTATTATTAGAGTGATGCTCATCTTCAGGTTTTTACATCCAATACAGTGGTTCAGATAATCTGAATAAACCCTGGGCTTGTTTACAACCCCGTCCGACCGCTCCATTGGACGTATTTATACTGATGTTGCTGTGTCCTGAGATTTCAGCAGTTACTTTGGAGAGTAGATTGATGGAAGCAGCGTCCCGAGCTACAGATATAAAGCCTGTTATATAATGATAGGGATGGCAGACGAGGATACAATCAAATGAATCGTTTTGCAGTAGCAATTTGTAAAGGGTTTGGAAGGCACTGTTCTTGGATTGCCTACTCCGGGTAGGGAACGAGTCCTTACCCCGAGTGAAGGAGTTCAAGTACCTCGAGGTCTTGTCATAATATTATAAAGTAGCAATTTAACGTGTTATTTTCTTTTTTTCTCGTAAAGTTATGACTTTATTGTGTAAATCTCAGATGTTTTTTCCCTCAATGTGGCCCTAATTCTCCGTAGTACATTGTCTCTTTGGCCCTCACTGCATTACACTTATATACTATATACCTAGACTATAAACTGTGTTACCTTCATCACAATGATCACATGTTTTCCGGCTCCAGACAGTGTTTGATAGTAAAGGTTGCTGACCCCTGGGCTAGCAGGTTCCGACTCAGTTTCAGAAAGGAGAACAAGTTCACCTTTTAGAGTGAACGATATCACCATTTGACATCACTCAGAACTGTAAATGTTCTGATGTGCGATCAACACATTCAGATGCAGATGTTCTGATTTAACGGCCTGAACATCCTCCGTGTGTAACCGAGCTCTATCTCTGACCACGTCCTCTCCTCTCCAGACCTCTCAGGAGTTTACAGCCCAGCTGATGTCTAAACTCGGGGGCATGAATCCAGAGGATACGGGCGGTTTCCAGGAGGCCCCCCTGGCCTACGACGCTGTGTGGGCTCTGGCCCTGGCCCTCAACAAGACCGTGGGACCCCTAAAGATCAAAGGTCACCGGCTGGAGGAGTTCAACTACAACAACCGAGACATCACAGCTGAGATCTATCGAGCCATGAACACCAGCTCCTTTGAAGGAGTTTCAGTGAGTCCAGAACCCAGAGGAGGGAGGAGGATGTGAGAGGGTACTGTGTGATGGAGGAGGATGTGAGAGGGTACTGTGTGATGGAGGAGGATGTGAGAGGGTACTGTGTGATGGAGGAGGATGTGAGAGGGTACTGTGTGATGGAGGAGGATGTGAGAGGATACTGTGTGATGGAGGAGGATGTGAGAGGGTACTGTGTGATGGAGGAGGATGTGAGACAGTACTGTGTGATGGAGGAGGATGTGAGAGGGTACTGTGTGATGGAGGAGGATGTGAGAGGATACTGTGTGATGGAGGAGGAGGTGAGAGGGTACTGTGTGATGGAGGAGGAGGTGAGAGGATACTGTGTGATGGAGGAGGATGTGAGAGGATACTGTGTGATGGAGGAGGAGGTGAGAGGGTACTGTGTGATGGAGGAGGAGGTGAGAGGATACTGTGTGATGGAGGAGGAGGTGAGAGGGTACTGTGTGATGGAGGAGGAGGTGAGAGGATACTGTGTGATGGAGGAGGATGTGAGAGGGTACTGTGTGATGGAGGAGGATGTGAGAGGATACTGTGTGATGGAGGAGGAGGTGAGAGGGTACTGTGTGATGGAGGAGGATGTGAGAGGATACTGTGTGATGGAGGAGGAGGTGAGAGGATACTGTGTGATGGAGGAGGATGTGAGAGGATACTGTGTGATGGAGGAGGAGGTGAGAGGGTACTGTGTGATGGAGGAGGAGGTGAGAGGATACTGTGTGATGGAGGAGGAGGTGGTGTGTGATGGAAAATTACATTGTATGTACTGATGTCTCTTTATGCAACAGTGGAAAGTTACTGTCTGGGTGCTCTTCGTCTCATGTAGTGGGAAAGTACTGAGTGTTGACTTTTACTGGGACACTGTTTGGGTAAAACAACTCTTTATCTGTGCAAAACAACTCCTTTTCTCACAGTCCCTGTTGTAGATTTCTATATAGTCACATTGTAATAATCTCCGGGGGGGCACTCTTCTGCAGACTTTGTGCGACTCTGTATAACCAGTGCCTCTTCTTGCAAGAATAAAATACAACAAAGACATTTCATCTGTTTGGGATCTTGATTTCAACGTTCATTAGAACTCATCTTGGAATACTGAAAGAATTTCCATTACAATTTGGCGTTGTCGGCAGGGGAATGTAAGGCAGCAGTGATCTGTTTCCTGATGTCAGAGAGGGTACAAGAGACGTTAATGCAATATGTTAGCATAGCATCTTTACATAGAGCAGTGTCTGGGGGAGGTTCTCCTGGTGGTTCAACTCTAACGTGAGGAGGAGCTGCAAAGAGACACTCATAAGGTTCTAGGTTAGTTTGTGCTCGTTTCCTCATTCTCATATACATCAGGACAATAGGCAGAGCTTTGGGCCATGGAAGATTTGTATCTTCACAGCACTTAGCCAGTTTTTGCTTCAAGGTCCCAGGTTGCGCCATTGGTCATTTTTGCTGTTGGAGAGTGCAACATGTGGACCAGAACCCTCTACCTCAAACAGAGACAGCTGGTCAGGGGAGAGGGAGACAGAAACAGCACAACGTGAGGTTGAAACATACATGTCACATGTATTCAATGTGTCATTTAGGTCTTTAAAGAATACTTCTTCAAAATGTCTGTCAGGTCCATGTGATACATATGCATTGCAGTGCCGGTGTTCACGTGACATGCTTTCTGCTTGCGCGTGGGCCAAATTGTGTGTCAAGGATGTCATTTGAGGTTTTACCTTTGTCCTGTCCAGATAGAGTAGTTAGCGCATCTGGTCTTTTTGCTCCATCTCCTGTAAAACCGAGGCGGAATTTTTGGCCATTTGTCAGTAGGTGCATGTGACCTGCGACCTCTGTCAAAGAGCTCTCTAAACCTTTACAGGGTTTGGGGGGTTTACCAGTACTTGGTAATTTTCCTTGGGAGGCCTTAATTGGCTTGAAGACAGAACTCATAGGTCATTGCTAGAGGTTAAGGGTGAGCCTTTTGATAATCATGTATCATTATATGCAACTAAAATAATACTTAATTCACAGTATGGCTCTCGATACTTTCTGTGATGTATTACTATTATGATATAATTTGAATCTCAATGAATTATTATGTCTGATGGAGCACTATACAGATACATCATATGTACATACTTTTATGTTGATCAATAGAATGATCAAAAGGGGGAAATGTGATGGAAAATTACATTGTATGTACTGATGTCTCTTTATGCAACAGTGGAAAGTTACTGTCTGGGTGCTCTTCGTCTCATGTAGTGGGAAAGTACTGAGTGTTGACTTTTACTGGGACACTGTTTGGGTAAAACAACTCTTTATCTGTGCAAAACAACTCCTTTTCTCACAGTCCCTGTTGTAGATTTCTATATAGTCACATTGTAATAATCTCCGGGGGGGGCACTCTTCTGCAGACTTTGTGCGACTCTGTATAACCAGTGCCTCTTCTTGCAAGAATAAAATACAACAAAGACATTTCATCTGTTTGGGATCTTGATTTCAACGTTCATTAGAACTCATCTTGGAATACTGAAAGAATTTCCATTACAGGTGAGAGGGTACTGTGTGATGGAGGAGGATGTGAGAGGATACTGTGTGATGGAGGAGGATGTGAGAGGGTACTGTGTGATGGAGGAGGAGGTGAGAGAGTACTGTGTGATGGAGGAGGAGGTGAGAGGGTACTGTGTGATGGAGGAGGATGTGAGAGGGTACTGTGTGATGGAGGAGGATGTGAGAGGATACTGTGTGATGGAGGAGGATGTGAGAGGGTACTGTGTGATGGAGGAGGATGTGAGACGGTACTGTGTGATGGAGGAGGAGGTGAGACGGTACTGTGTGATGGAGGAGGAGGTGAAACGGTACTGTGTGATGGAGGAGGATGTGAGAGGGTACTGTGTGATGGAGGAGGAGGTGAGAGGGTACTGTGTGATGGAGGAGGATGTGAGAGGGTACTGTGTGATGGAGGAGGATGTGAGAGGGTACTGTGTGATGGAGGAGGATGTGAGAGGGTATTGTGTGATGGAGGAGGAGGTGAGAGGGTACTGTGTGATGGAGGAGGATGTGAGAGGATACTGTGTGATGGAGGAGGATGTGAGAGGGTACTGTGTGATGGAGGAGGATGTGAGAGGATACTGTGTGATGGAGGAGGATGTGAGAGGGTACTGTGTGATGGAGGAGGATGTGAGAGGGTACTGTGTGATGGAGGAGGATGTGAGAGGGTATTGTGTGATGGAGGAGGAGGTGAGAGGGTACTGTGTGATGGAGGAGGATGTGAGAGGGTACTGTGTGATGGAGGAGGATGTGAGAGGGTACTGTGTGATGGAGGAGGATGTGAAACGGTACTGTGTGATGGAGGAGGATGTGAAACGGTACTGTGTGATGGAGGAGGATGTGAGAGGGTACTGTGTGATGGAGGAGGATGTGAAACGGTACTGTGTGATGGAGGAGGATGTGAGAGGGTACTGTGTGATGGAGGAGGATGTGAGAGGGTACTGTGTGATGAAGGAGGATGTGAGAGGGTACTGTGTGATGGAGGAGGATGTGAGAGGGTACTGTGTGATGGAGGAGGATGTGAGATGGTACTGTGTGATGGAGGAGGATGTGAGAGGATACTGTGTGATGGAGGAGGATGTGAGAGGGTACTGTGTGATGGAGGAGGATGTGAGAGGATACTGTGTGATGGAGGAGGATGTGAGATGGTACTGTGTGATGGAGGAGGATGTGAGAGGGTACTGTGTGATGGAGGAGGATGTGAGAGGATACTGTGTGATGGAGGAGGATGTGAGAGGATACTGTGTGATGGAGGAGGATGTGAGATGGTACTGTGTGATGGAGGAGGATGTGAGAGGGTACTGTGTGATGGAGGAGGATGTGAGAGGATACTGTGTGATGGAGGAGGATGTGAGATGGTACTGTGTGATGGAGGAGGATGTGAGAGGGTACTGTGTGATGGAGGAGGATGTGAGAGGATACTGTGTGATGGAGGAGGATGTGAGAGGATACTGTGTGATGGAGGAGGATGTGAGATGGTACTGTGTGATGGAGGAGGATGTGAGAGGGTACTGTGTGATGGAGGAGGAGGTGAGACGGTACTGTGTGATGGAGGAGGATGTGAGAGGATACTGTGTGATGGAGGAGGATGTGAGAGGATACTGTGTGATGGAGGAGGAGGTGAGAGGGTACTGTGTGATGGAGGAGGATGTGAGACAGTACTGTGTGATGGAGGAGGATGTGAGAGGATACTGTGTGATGGAGGAGGATGTGAGAGGATACTGTGTGATGGAGGAGGATGTGAGAGGATACTGTGTGATGGAGGAAGATGTGAGACGGTGCTGTGTGATGGAGGAGGATGTGAGAGGATACTGTGTGATGGAGGAGGATGTGAGACGGTACTGTGTGATGGAGGAGGATGTGAGACGGTGCTGTGTGATGGAGGAGGATGTTAAAACATTCAAATCCTGCCTCTTTCTTTCAGGGTCATGTTGTATTCGACGCTCAAGGGTCTCGAATGGCCTGGACTCTTATTGAACAGCTTCAAGGTACGTCACAGCACACGTCCCGCATGCTTTAATAGATATAATGTGTGTTTCTTCTTTCCATCAAACTGTAAATATATATCCATATAAATATATTAGGGCTGTTAATAGATTCAGATATTTAATCGTGATTAATCACATGATTGTCCATATTTAATAGCAATTATCTGCAAATTAATTAATAATCTGTTCAAAATGAACCTTAAAGGGAGATTTTTCAACAGTGGAGTGGACAAATATACTGCTTTATGCAAATGTATATTTATTACTGGAAATCAACAACACAAACAATGACAGATATTGATCCAGAAACCCTCACAGGTACTGCATTTAGCATAAAACAATATGCTCCAATCATAACATGGCAAACTGCAGCCCAACAGACAACAACAGCTGTCAGTGTGTCAGTGTGCCCCAAACCGGACGTGACCTCCTTAGAAAATGTCCACACCAGTTTTTCCTCGCTAAAATGTAGTGTAAGTTTGGAGCGTTATTTCTCCTTCCCGACGAGCCCGTATGACGCGGCTGGTACCGATGGATTCTTTAGGTAGTTTCATATGATACCAGTATCTTCACTCTAGCTTTAAAACTGAGCTGCTACAACCTCCGAATGATTGATCGGGTTAATGCGTTAAAGGAATTAGTGGCGTTTAAACCAAGTTGTGTTATCGTCGTGTTATTGTGCCGGTTTATTATTATTAGGGTTTAAGCCCCGATCCTTCCTACGACATCTCCTCCTGAACCGATCCTTCCTACGACATCTCCTCCGGAACCGCAGGTTTGACTGAAATGAAAAGTCAGAGGATCAACATTAGAAGAGTCATTAGAAGCTCTCTTAAGACCTTCCAGTTGTTGTTGTTGAGACTGTTCACACAGAACCAGAAATGATTTGCTGGTGTGAGATACAAAGTTCACTGACGTTAACAGGATTGTTCCTCTGGGGACCATGAAAGTCTACACACAATACCAATAGTTAGAGATGTCTCTGTCTGTGCTACTGCGGTGGGATATTAAAGTGTTATTACAGCAAACCACAGGGATGAGCTGCAGCTGATGACAGGCCACTTTCTCACATGGCTAGTTGTTTTTTTTACTATTAAAAAAGTCTGGCAGGGATCCCTCTGGCCTGGATCCCTCTGGCCTGGATCCCTCTGGCCTGGAGTTAACTAATGAAATATCTCATATCGGTTCTTAGAGCAGAAGAATAAAGACTCAGGGCATCGGGCTGTCAGGATTTCCCCGCAGCAAAAAAAGACACAAATGTCAAAAAATGACATTTAAAGTAAACCAAAGCTGCAAAGTTATTGAAGCTGTGAAGCTGATGTACTGTAAACATTACTGATATGGGTTTTATAATCCAACGAGGGATCGGCCACAAGACGGCACCTAAAGGAATAGTTCAACATTCTGATTCTTACAAACAGTCCCTTTAACACAAACGTTCTCAGACGTTCTCAGACATTTAACTTGTGATGTTTAACTCACATTTGGGTTGGTCTTAAGGTTGGATAGCCAACATTCATTAGAGTTAGGGACAATAGAGCCCCATGTGACCCCTCTCTCTCTCTCTCTCTATCTCTCTCTCTCTCTCACAGGAGGGAGCTATAAGAAGATCGGATACTACGACAGCAGTAAAGGCAATCTGTCCTGGTACGGGAACGACAAGTGGATAGGTAGGTGGGGGACATTCTTCTTCTTCTTCTTCAGCTCTCTCGCTGTCCGTTGCTCTCCTACCTTCTAATCTCCTGTTTCCTCTGATCCTGCAGCTTCACCCTCTCTCCCTCTAATTCCTCTTCCTTCCCTCCGTTATTGCACTCGCCTCTCTCTCTCTCTCTCTCTCTCTCTCTCTCTCTCTCTATATATATATATATATACATACAAGGTCGGGCTGTGAATGTTCATCAATCAATCATTCAGGTTTATTCAGCAACTCTAACGTTTTATCTATTCTTTGTTATTATACTGTTTGTCTTGCACCAATAAGCCAAAGAAAATTCCTCGTGTATACCCCTTACACCTGGCAATAAACACCTTTCTGATTCTGATTCTGATTCTGATTCTCCTGCTAACTTTCCTCTGAGTGATGCAGCAGCAGCAAACAGAGCCACGGTTAACGTCTGTGATCGGCCGACGTGCTGCGGAGCGACTGTTTCATTCCATTTCCTAATTGAACACGAGAACCACTCGGAAGCCGTGACAGCGATGTAATAAAGAGAAGATGCTAGTCGACAGTCTAAACTAAACAGGAGAAAGCAATCTGGATGGTGACGGTGGTGTAATGGGATTGGGCCCCGTGACCTTGACTTTGAGGAATGAGATTGTGTTCCCTAATCAGCACATGGGGGAGCTCTGAGCGTCCACGTCAGTTCTGCCTCTCTGAGCACCGACCAGATGCAGATCTGAAAGTGGTTAACGCTCGGGAAACTGGAGACGACCTTCAGTTGTTTATCCGGTTTGCTTGTTTGTTGACTGTCAGTGTTACGACTGCTGAAAACACAAACTCAACACTTCCTCCATGTTTACCTGTTGTCTTGATGAATTCAGTGTAAGGCACATTTCCTCAGCAGTGGAAGCAGCGTTCTCAGCAGACATGCTATGTATGACATGACTGGTAATAACCATAATAACCTTATAGGGACATTGTTTGAATACTGGTTTTATTTGGCTTAGGGATGCTCATTTTGAAAAATGTTGTTAACTGATAACCGACCCTCGTTAACCCATTATTAACCGTTAACCGACAAGATTTGTGCCTCGCATGCAGCGGTGTACCGGCTGCAGGAGCACAACAGACAACTGAGTCTCCAGTTCACCGTCAGGAGAGCTACGATGCTGCGTTCACTGTCTCCAGTTCACCGTCCGGGAGCGTTAACTTGGCAGCTACGATGCTGCGTTCACTGTCTCCAGTTCACCGTCCGGGAGCGTTAACTTAGCAGCCACGATGCTGCGTTCACTGTCTCCAGTTCACCGTCCGGGAGCGTTAACTTAGCAGCCACGATGCTGCGTTCACTGTCTCCAGTTCACCGTCCGGGAGCGTTAACTTGGCAGCCACGATGCTGCGTTCACTGTCTCCAGTTCACCGTGGGGAGCGTTAACTTAGCAGCTACGATGCTGCGTGTAGTGTCGCGGACATGCAGCCACTTTCCCAGTAAAAGTCTCCACCGCACATTTAGTTTAGTTTAGCAGGTTGTCAGCTGTGTGTCTGCCCGGTGGAACTTTAGCGAGTGTCCAACAAACAGTGTGTGTGTTTGTGCCAAGCCTCCAGGAAGAGCGCCGGTCGTCGATCCCAACTTTCCAGTTTTTTCATACATCCATGGTTTGTGCTACGTTAGCATCTGTAGCTCTGCTGGTAGCTCCGTGCTCCCCGTAGTCACACACATATGGTCTGTCAGCACGGCGAAACTTCAGCGAGTTTCCAACAGACCGTGTGTGTACTCTTTATTTGTTGGTGAATAAATGCTACGAGGCTACAAGCGAGCTCAAGATCCGAGTCCCTAATTTGTCTTTATTTGAGAATTTACAGTATTTTAAAGGAGCATTGCAGCACATTTGGATGTCCCTTCAGTACCTCCCCACAAATCATGTGTATTTTCACTGCTAATCAAAACTTTATACTAATGTCAGTGCAGTATGATGATGAAAACTCTTTTAGTATGCTTTTTATAATCCCATGATCACAGCAAGCCATCCTCTGAAAACTCAGCTGCTGATTCTGAAGTGTTTGTTGGCGTCCCGGCTGTGAAGACGCGAGCCTCTGGTAGTGTTTGACGTCGCTCTCGTCTGCTGTCGCTGAAAAGCCGTGAGCACTGAGACGTTACTGGCTGTGTTGCAGAAACTAGTCTTTGTAACCAGTCCGACAGACAGCAAGGTCATCCAAGTGGCCTCTGAGGGAGGGCCGGAGGAAGTGTCGACCTCCTGTGTTTCTGGTGTTTGACCCTGCAGTCATGAGTCTGTCTGGCCCATCTGGACTGTGTTTGGAAGTCAGCAGATGCTCTTGGACAGTGGACGAGCTGAGTAATGTGGTACGAGGAGCCGGTTTCATGTGCGTGACAGCCAGTCACCCCGAGGCACTCGTCAAGATGTCCTCCTCCGTCCTCTGCCAGTATCGGTGGTCAGCGGCGTCCTTCCTGGCAGTCAACACCAAATATAGTCAGTGACGGTGACGTGACAGAATCAGGCCTCCTCAAGGTGACCAGGACTGGGTTGTAGACCGGCTGCTACACGCTGATGTGTCAGTTCAAGACATATTACTTCTCTCTTCCAAATCCCCTTCTCTTCTTCCCTCTTACCTTGTTTCTTCCTTTCTTTACAATCCATTCTTCCATATAATCCCTTCTTTATCTTCCCATCTCTTCGTATCTTTCTCATCTCTTCCCTCCCACTTCACTTTCCCAGTATTTGTCCACAATCTCCTCTCCTCTCCTCCCTCATTCTCTTCGGTCTCCCTGACAACCACTGCTGCATCACTGCCTCTCTCATATTGCCTTGGTAACCATTATGGGGCCAGTCGCCATGGTAACATACTGTCCCGATTCCACCATCAAGGGCAGGAGGAGGTATTAGTGTTGGAGAACACACATTTTCCCAAAGGACTCTCGCTTACACACACACACACACACACACACACACACACACACACACACACTTACTCATTCTCTGTCACCCACACACACACACATGCACAGGTATAATCTCCATCTACCTTCAACAGACTACTACTACTACTATCTACTATCGCTACCCACTCATGCACTGTGCATCATGTTTTATGAGTTATGATTTTGGATCCTTACTTCTCTTTAACTCTTTGCTTTATTAACACGGTGTTACTGTTGTACACAAGGCGAGAAACATTACATGGACAATGTAGAAGGAAACCGGTAAATCACGTACATCGTGAGACTGAGGCGTAAACTGTTGTTGACATCCAGGCTGCTGCAGATGTTGTGATGCCACTCTTCAAGGTTACAGGAATAACAGTCCACAGCAACGCTAGTGGCTCTGTGAGGCTGGCACACATCGGCACGCTAACATGGTCACAATGGCAACGCTAACATGCTGATTAACCGTGTTTATTACACGGCTGTGTTGAATACTCGATTCTGATTGGTCAATCACGGCGTTCTGCGGTCTGTTATTTCTGTATAACAGACCGTTGCTACGTATAACAGACCGTTGCTACGTATAACAGGCTGTTGCTATGTATAACGGGTTGTTGCTATGTATAACAGACCGTTACTATGTAATACAGACCTTTACTATGTAATACAGACCGTTGCTACGTATAACAGGCTGTTGCTATGTATAACAGACCGTTGCTATGTATAGCAGACCGTTGCTATGTATAACAGACCGTTGCTACGTATAGCAGACCGTTGCTATGGGCGCAGCTCTGATGTTGGACTCTGGCGGACCGTTCTTGTGTCAGAATATTGATTTCTTCAGTCAGTAGCGGTGTAATAAGCGGGATGCACCCTGACGCGAAGCATTCTCTGTCACCCACACACATGCACAGGTATAATCTCTATCTATACCTCCAACAGAAGTCACTGAAGAGTACCTCCGTGCGTTGGTATCCGATGCCGAAGGGTGCTGCCCGAGTGGCTGTTCATGACGAGTTGGGAGGGAGACCGATATGCTCAGCTTGATGATGAGGAAATATAGTTTTGATCCTCACAGTTTCTTCTGTTCCCTGAATATGACATGAATGAGAACCAGCTGGCGTCTGAATAACCGACACTGAGCTTCTGAAGTGAGATTCTCAGAGTAATCCTCTGCATCAGGCTCTGAAGTGTGACACATAAGAACCTCGACTGCATACAAACCAGCCGCCTCCATAGCGACACATCTGCGAGGTAGAAAGAAGCTCCTGTTACTGATGTGACCTTCAGACTCTGTGAAAACATGGCTGCTAATAACATCTCATTCAAACATGCCAAGGCTCACAGATGTTACGCTGGCACGGCCCGGGGCTCCTCCGTCACCGCTCAGGCTTCAGATGCTCTAAAAGAGCAGCTAAGTAGGCAACACTGACGCACGCACACATTCCTGTTCTCACATGATGTAAACGTTTTATTAAATAGACTCTAAATCTCATTACATTCCAGCAGAGCAGAGCGTCTGTGGTGAAAAATAAGATACGATAAGATAACTTAAGTTATCCTGAGGGATCCCAGCAGTCGCAGTACAAATTAGGAAAGAGTACAAAAATATATACAGTGCAATTATAAAGTATAACATATCAAACATCAAATGCAATATATATTCATCATACAATACCATACCATACCATACCATACCATACCATATGATAGGATAGGATACCATACCATACGATAGGATACCATACCATACCATACCATACCATACGATAGGATACCATAACATACCATACGATAGGATACCATACCATACCATACCATACCATACGATAGGATACCATACCATACCATACCATACCATACCATACCATACCATACCATACCATACCATACCATACGATAGGATACCATACCATACCATACCATACCATACCATACGATAGGATACCATACCATACCATACCATACCATACCATACCATACCATACCATACCATACCATACCATACGATAGGATACCATACCATACCATACCATACCATACGATAGGATACCATACCATACCATACCATACCATACCATACCATACCATACCATACCATACCATACCATACCATACCATAGGATAGGATAGGATACCATACCATACCATACCATACCATACCATACCATACCATACCATACCATAGGATACCATACCATACCATACCATAGGATAGGATACCATACCATACGATAGGATACCATACCATACCATACCATACCATACCATACGATAGGATACCATACCATACCATACCATACCATACCATAGGATAGGATACCATACCATACCATACCATACCATACCATACCATAGGATACCATACCATACCATACCATAGGATAGGATACCATACCATACGATAGGATACCATACCATACCATACCATACCATACCATACCATACCATACGATAGGATACCATAACATACCATACGATAGGATACCATACCATACCATACCATACCATACCATACCATACGATAGGATACCATACCATACCATACCATACCATACCATACGATAGGATACCATACCATACCATACCATACCATACCATACCATACGATAGGATACCATACCATACCATACCATACCATACCATACCATAGGATAGGATACCATACCATACCATACCATACCATACCATACCATACCATACCATACCATACCATACCATACGATAGGATACCATACCATACCATACCATACCATACCATACCATACCATACCATACCATACCATACGATAGGATACCATACCATACCATACGATAGGATAGGATACCATACCATACCATACCATACCATACCATACCATACCATACCATAGGATAGGATAGGATAGGATAGGATACCATACCATACCATACCATACCATACCATACCATACCATATGATAGGATACCATACCATACCATACCATACCATACCATACCATACCATACCATACCATACAACTTTACGTCAGTTTGCACTGAAACTCATTTTGCATCCTGCCGAATACAACATGTTGATTGTAAGGATCATGATATCTAAACTGGTAAATGGTAAGAATTGTAGATATGTACGAGAAGGGGCATATAGCAATGTATGTTCAGTATCAAACCTGAAGGTCAGGTGAGGTTAATTCAGAATATTCATCATTATGTCCATGGTATTGCTCGTTATGACAGCTTGGCAAGATGGCTTAACTTGTAGGAACAAAGACACTCTTCTGAACTCCTGAGTGATCGTATCACGTCGTGGTTTTATGTGCGTAGCTTTTTTTTTTTTTTTTAAAGTTATTTTTTTGGGGGGCATTTTCCATTTATATGACAGGACAGTGGATAGAGTCTTGAAAGGGGGGAGAGAGAGAGTGGATGCGGAAAGGGCCACAGGCCGGATTCGAACCCGGGCCGCCGCGGTCAGGACCAAGCCTTAATACATGGACGCCCGCTCTACCAACTGAGCTAACCCAGACGCCGCGTAGCTTTTGAGACTAATTAATCGCCATGAATGTGACTCCTGAAACTGACGGACGTGATCCAACGGAGAGAGGACGAATCACTCTGAGGTGATGGTGTGACAGAGTAGAGCTTCTTCCCAGACTACAGACACCGACTGCAGAGAGCAGTTTAACCTGACATCAGACATTGTCATCATGTTACTCACGGAATTAACGTTGATTAGCAGCTGCTCATCCATCGCTCGCTCATCAAGTTAACATTTGAGACTTTGGAGGCGGGGATGAAACAGACAGTGTCTGATGTCTCCGCTCCTTTGATCGGTCACTTTGAATACTGACCGTGACCTTTGATTGGCTTGCCTTGGACAGAAAACAGCATTGCACTGCCTTGTTGTGGATCTATCGAAGGCATTTGATTCAGTGGACCACAAATTGCTGCTGAACAAACTTAGGAATGCTGCTGGGTTTGGTTGACTGTTAAATGGATCAGAAATGATTTTGTAGAGCAAACTCAGTGCGTCTAGGCAGACGGCCACAAAT
This sequence comes from Sebastes fasciatus, assembly GCF_043250625.1. Lineage (NCBI taxonomy): Eukaryota > Metazoa > Chordata > Actinopteri > Perciformes > Sebastidae > Sebastes > Sebastes fasciatus. The sequence continues at coordinate 31,469,843 of NC_133811.1, forward strand.
CAGATGTTCTTGAGATAACCAAAGGTGTCCCCCAGGGTTTCATTTTGGGGGTTTTATTCTCTAATTATATAACTGATTTGTTTAAGGACATTAAAGCTATAATTCACTTCTATAATTCAATTATACACATGCTCCCTCCATAGTGCAGCTGGTGCATTTTAGTCACTACAAACTGCTCTGCTGAGTTTAACCTTAGTTCAACCTTGTAACAGGAGAGACGGACGTTACGATGCCAACTGGCGTCACTTGGACGTTCGTCTTTAATGAAGCTGATTGCCTTAAATCCGTGTGCTCCAGTGTGCTTTGGACCTGGTCTCTGAACTCTCCTGTTACAAGTATAAATAACTAAAATAATATCACAGCTGTTCAATTTTATTTTACACATAACTGCAAAAATATGAGCATGCTTTTTTTTCTGGTGTGTGCAGCCTCGTCATTGAAGCGACCGTGCACTTCATTATACCAACGTTTCTTTGTAAATCAGGAAATGTTAGAGGTGAATGAATGAAATGAAGTGAGAGGTGAGAGTGTTTCCTTCAGTGCTGAACCGTGTCTGTCTGTGAACCCGTCGGTGCTGGTTGTGATCTGAACGTTAAATGAACCTTAATGGAGCCACACACTCCGTGACTGTCTGTGATTCACTTCAGACATCGTCGGGACATCGGAGGCTGAGGCCCGGCCGGACAGAGCAAACACCGGGGGGGTGCATTTCACTTTTCTTCTCTACTAATTCACAAAGTTTTCCTTCATCTCTGTCACTCGTCTCCTCTTTTCCCTCCTCTTCATCCTCCTCATCATCTCCTCTGTTTTGCAGGCTCAGGACCCCCTGCAGACCAGACGGTGGTCATCGAGGAGTTTCGCTACCTGTCCCAGAAGATCTTTGTCTCCGTGTCCTGCTTCGCCGGGTTGGGAATCCTGCTGGGAATCGTCTGCCTCACCTTCAACATCTACAACAGCAATGTCAGGTACAAAAGCTCACCTTTACTACATATCAAGATCAAGATCAAGTTCATTTAAAGGTGCACTAATCATTATCGTTATCGGAAAACGGCTCAGATACCTGTGTGTTCTGTGAAAGTGTTCCGCTGGAGGAACAAACTCAGAGAGAGTTCTTAACACTGCAGCTCCCCTCAGTGAGCAGACGTGTGCTCATGATGTTGATTGTTGACGTGTGACTGCTGAAAGCTGAAGTGTAAGACCTGTTGACATTAACAGGTGAAAACAGTTGAAGCGTCGGTTAAAGTGAAAGCAGTGAAAGCTGTTCAGATAATGATATAGCCGTCTAATAACTCTATTGTTGCTTTGAGGAAACAGAAACAATAACTACTCTCTATATATTCTATGTCCTACCTCTATTATGATCCATTCCTTTCACTATGATAGGAATCAGTTGTTTGTGTATTTCTTTGTCTATGATTATATATATATATATCTATACTGTATTTGTACAGGTACATTCAGAACTCTCAGCCGTACCTGAACAACATGACTGCGGTCGGCTGCATGATGGCTCTGGCTGCCGTCTTTCCTCTGGGCATCGACGGCCTTCACGTCCACAGGAGGCAGTTCCCCGTCGTCTGCCAGGTACGCGTAGGGTAGGGTTGATTAATAGGCTTAATAGGAGGAGATGGCTGCAACTCCACCTCCTCAGCCGGTGTCTCCACGGATGTGAGTGTTAATATGACTGAGTGGATTCAGGAATACCAGTGGAATACTTTGATTAACTCGTCCAGTCCGAGTCGACATGCCTGTTACTGTTGGTATCGGTATGTGGTTTCCTTTAGACAGGTGTAATTATTCTGTCAGTGTGGGTCGGACGGCTCCAGTTACATGTGAAAGAGTCAGAAAGGAGATCAGAGCCGAAACAAATCCCTCCCAAAGAGGGAAGAAAATCTTTAGTTCAAATCCCAGAAATATTCTGTATTTTTAAGTTTTTAAGCTCTTAGATCTCCTCGTGTTGCCTCGCCACAGGAAAGGCATATATATATATATATATATATATATATATATATATATAAAGAGAGATATAGTGAACCCCAGACTGCTCCTGGAGGCTGAGCCGTCAGAGTGTGAATGAGTATTTAGATCAGATCCTGAAGGACAGCTTGTGTTAATGTGTGAATGTTGACATGAAGTGTGAAGAGCTTTGAGAAAGGAGATATATACACCGATCATCCGTAACATTCAGACCATTGCCGGGGGAAGTGAATAACATGGATTATCTGGTTACCATGGCGCCTGGCAGTGGGGGGGATATTAGACAGCAAGTGAACATTTTGAACTTTGAACTTTGTGTTGGAAGCAGAAGAAATGGACCAGCGTAAGGATGTGAGTGACTTTGACGAGGGCCAGATAGTGCTGGCTAGACGACCGGGTCAGAGCATCTCCAGAACTGCAGCTCTTGTGGGATGTTCCCGGTCTGCAGTGGTCAGGACCTACCAGAAGTGGTCCAAGGAAGGAGAACCGGTGAACCGGCGACAGGGTCAGACCCGAGGCTCATTGATGCACATGGGGAGCGAAGGCTGGCCCGTGTTGTCTGATCCAATAGAAGAGCTACTGGAGCTCAAACTGCTGAAAGAGTTAATGCTGGTTCTGATAGAAAGGTGTCAGAACACACAGTGAGGAGCAGTTTGTTGGTATGGGGACCGGTCAGGGTGCCCGTGCTGACCCGTGTCCACCGCCCAAAAGCGCCTACAATGGGCACGTCGTGAGCATCAGAACTGGACCACGGAGCGATGGAAGAAGGTGGCCCAGTCTGATGGATCACGTTTTCTTTTACATCATGTGGATGGTGACGAGTTGGAGGTGTTGACTCGGCCTCCAGATTCTCCAGATCTCAATCCGATGGAGCATCTGTGGGATGTTCTGGACAAACAAGTCCGATCCATGGAGGCCCCACCTCACAACTTCCAGGACTTAAAGGATCTGCTGCTGACGGCTTGGTGCCAGATACCACAGCAGACCTTCAGAGGTCTAGAGGAGTCCATGTCTCCACGGGCCAGGAGGAGGACCTACTGAATATTAGGCAGCTGGTCATCATGGTATGACTGATCGGTGTAAATGCAGGTCCATTTATTACAGTTTGTGTGTGTATATATATATAGATATATATATATAGCCAGCCTTAGGGAAGGTTCTTTTTATTTCAAGGTCATTTCTGAAAGGCTATTAAAGTGGAACAGGGCTTAATGATGGAGAATGACTGTGGAGCTGTTCTGATTAATCTGTTTGATATATTAATAAGTGTAATTAAGAAATCGTTCATTTCTTTTCTTCTCCTCTGACAGTTCCGCCTGTGGCTGCTCGGTCTGGGCTTCAGCCTCGCTTACGGCAGCATGTTCACCAAGATCTGGTGGGTCCACACCGTCTTCACCAAGAAGGACGAGAAGAAGGACAAGAGGAAGGTAAAGGTGGCGGGGATTTAGAGCTGGTGGGCGGGGGGGACGAGCATGCTTGGAGGATGGATGAGTTTCTGTAGGAATAAGAATATTCTCTCCAGCTGAATACCCAGAAAGCTTTGATCCTATATAATTAAATCAATAACCACTTTATAGTGTGGGACCTGTTCTCTTTCTTTAAAGTTGAACACATAAAGGAGCCTCTTTATTTACTGAGTGAGTCGGGGCGCTGTGCGTTCTCATCAGTATGGCCTCTTTGTCTCTTCTCCTGTCATGGCCCGGCGCTCTGAGGGCAGATTGAATTGGCTTCAGTTAGTGATGGATCATTGTTTCCTCCTCCAGCTTAGTCTGGTCTATTTATGGCTTCATAAATCCCTCCCTCACAAAAATCAGAAAAGAGAGGATTTGTGCCTCCACCTGATCCCTCGCCACGCCGCCTCAGTGACCATCACCTGCCTGTTTCCCAGCAGCACCTGGAACCCTGGAAACTCTACGCTACTGTCGGCGTTCTGCTCGGCATCGACGTCCTGTCTCTCGTGATCTGGCAGCTTGTGGATCCTTTACATATCACAATAGAGGTATGATCAATCCAGTAATTTTGTTATCCATTCATAACTGGGAAAAAAAAGCATTTAAAATTCCTCTCACAATCTAATGCATCCATGGTGGCAGATATAAGGTATATAGTACGGTATTATTAACATTATTATTATTATTATTAATAATAATAATTAATATATAATAATAATAATATAATAATAATAATAATAATATAATAATTAATAATAACAGTAATAATAATAATTATTATTATCATTATTATTATTATTATTATTATTATTATTATTATTAAGGTAGTATTTGGTGTGCCTAAATAATAGTAACTGGGCTGACTGGAAAAAACAAGTAATTATGGAAGCTAATGACTGACAATATTAAAATAAAATAATTTAATCAAAGTGAAATTTCAATTTATGTGTGCAGGATGTATGTTAAATAAAAATGACAGAATCAACATGTGTTTGAAAATACATAATTACTGCCAAAATGAAAATAAGAATTCCTGCAAATGATTTTCAGTGTATTTTTAAACAACACTGCTATAATAATAATAATAATAATAATAATAATAATAATAATAATAATACATTTGAATGACAGTGTGCAACCTTAACATTTGAGTTGGAATCATGCTCTCAAGTCTGATGAAGTCAAGTTTACATTATTGACATATTACAAATTGAATGTCATGTTTCATAATTCTTCAATGATTCAACTTAAATGCAAAAGTCCAGTTTGAAAAATGTCATTTTTAAGTTTAAAGGTTGTATTGATAACATTTTTATGTAGATGAATAATTAAAAAAAAATGCATCCACGGAACTTTTAGTAAGTTAAAGTATTGCTTTTCTCCAAAAAAAAATGCATGTTGACGTTGTAGGGTGTCGCTGTTCTTCACCTGTTCATATCGTCTGTATGTGAGCAGAAGTTCACCAGAGAAGCCCCCAAAGGAGACCTGGATGTTCTGATCCAGCCTCTACTGGAGCACTGCAGCTCAGAGAAGATGAACACCTGGCTGGGTGAGTAGAAAGCACTGCATGTATATATACATGTATATATATATATATATATATATATGTATATATACTGTATATATAACATACAATATGATCTGGAAAATGTAAAGTCACTGGTACTGTCTTTTAGAAAGTAAAACGTTGTAACAAGTCCTGTGAGAAGCTCCTCTCCTGTGTGAAACGAGCAGCGGTTCCATGGTTCCTCACAGTTCCTCGTTGTCTCCTCGTTGTCTCCTCGTTGTCTCCTCTCTGCAGGCGTTGTGTACGGTTATAAAGGTTTACTGCTGCTGCTCGGCATCTTCCTGGCCTATGAGACCAAGTCCATCTCCACGGAGAAGATCAACGACCACCGAGCTGTAGGCATGGCCATCTATAACGTTGCTGTGAGTTCAATTAGTGTGTGTGTGTGTGTGTATGTGTGTGTGTGTGTGTGTGTGTGTGTGTGTGTGTTTGCCAAAGCCTATGACTCAATAATAATAATAATAATGATAATAATAATAATAAGGCTGCACGGTGGTGCAGTGGTTAGCACTGGCGCCTCACAGCTAGAGGGTTGCAGGTTCGAATCCGGCTTGGGACCCTTCTGTGTGGAGTTTGCATGTTCTCCCCGTGTTAGCGTGGGTTTTCTCCGGGTACTCCGGTTTCCTCCCACAGTCCAAAGACATGCAGGTTAGGTTAATTGTGGACTCTAAATTGCCCGTAGGTGTGAGTGTGAGCGTGAATGGTTGTCTGTCTCTATGTGTCAGCCCTGCGATGGACTGGCGACCTGTCCAGGGTGTACCCTGCCTTCGCCCAATGTCGGCTGGGATCGGCTCCAGCCCCCCCGCGACCCCTAACGGGATAAGCGGTTGCAGATGGATGGATGGATAATAATAATACATTTTATTTGTTGGCGCCTTACGAGACATCCAAGGACACCTTACAAAGATAAAATTAAACTCAAAAACAGATAAAAACAGCCAGACATGACAGAGACACGTTAATGCAGACACACATGTGATGGACTGATGGACTCTACAGAGAAGAGGCCGGTTAGAACAGGTGAGTTCTGAGGAGGGATCTGAATGTTGTAACGGTGTCAGACTGCTGGATGTGAGGAGGGATGGTGCTCCCATGGTGCTGAGGCATGAGGTGGGGGGGTGGTCAGAAGACCAGCTGATGATGAGCGGAGGGAACGGGAGGAGGTAGATGTGGTCGGAGGATCTGGTGCGGGTGATGATCCGGGCCGCAGAGTTCTGAATGATCTGAAGTCTGTTGAGCAGTTTGGTGGGAAGGCCAGAGAGGACAGCGTTGCAGTAATCGATGGACCAAGATGTCTGCGCTGGGATGAGACAGGGATGGGCGGAGTCTGGTGGAAGAAAGCAGTCCGGGTGACGTTTATGTGGGGTGTAAAGGAGAGGGGGCTGTCTATGGTGACCCCAAGGCTCTTGATAGCGGTGGAGAATGGAACGGAGAAGCCATCGATGATAGAGGTTTGGTGTTTTGTGCTTTGGAGAGCTCAAGCTGAGTCCACACCACGGCAGGAAATCTGAAAACATCGCACTATTTCTGGCCTTCCTCAATAGCACAATCTTTGAAAATTCTGGTCTTGTGTTGAAGAGAAAGAACGATGCTGACAAACGATTGTGCGAAAACTGATTGAGCGGCTTGTGGTAGATGGTAAATGGTATATATCTATATATCTATATATATCTATATGTATATCTAGCTGAGGTGTTGGCAGCCAGACTAATGTGTTTGTCAGTAGCGTGCCTCTCTGCAGGCTCCGTGTTAGTCTGCAGACTTGGTCTTTCACTTCCAATCCTTCAGCAGCGCAGCCTCACCTCTCCTCCTTAGTTTCACACTCGGCTGCAGAAAGCTCCGTCGTCCTTGGCGTCGGCGGCGAGGTTCACCTCCAGCCCCAATTTTGTGGGCTTAAAATGAGGGCGAAGCCAGCTGGCTCTGCAGTCTGGGGATGTGTGTACTGAATGACGACATCACCTCCACATGCATGAGGCTCTGCAGCATGCCCAAAAACACACAGATGCCACTTGATGCCAGTATATCACGCAGGTGTGCCCTACACACTCTTTTGAAAACTCAAATTACTCAAAACATTTAGAGGTCCAGACCGTCTACCGGAGCAACATAACACCCGGTCCTCCTGCACTCATGTGGGCGTGTTCATGCAGTAAAGCCCAACTGATACTTGATTCTTGAGGCTGGTATTGATATCGTTATGAATTAATTGATGTCTGATATCTTTTTTTTTAACATAACATAACACATATTTTTGATAAAGATTTCTTAAATTTGGTTATTAAAGAATTCTGACAAAGATATGTAGTGAGAAGGACATTGTCGAGTTCTTTGGGCGTTTCTTCTGCTCAACATCTGCCTGAACCCGATGCACAGGACGACTCACTCCTTTCTCCTGCGTTTATTAAAGTCCATAGCAACGCAAACAGATCACATTTCTTTGATGTTGAACTTCGTTTGTAGATTGCTAGGAGATTGTTGCTGTTAGGTTGATAACCAATAGTGTCTCTGAGGTCATCTCTACTCCGATGAAAGCCCTTTTTTCCTGCAGCTTTACGCAGGAATGTCGACCAGGTCACAAACCAAAGAGACCCAGCAGATCTGAATCCTGTTTATAGCTCAGTGGCGTCTTTTCCCACTTGGATCACCTGGAAGTGTGAATGCAATCAATTAATCTGGCATCTCCTCCTCCTACATCTCAGGGGAACTCAGCTGCTTAGCGCTGCCCTCTGCTGCAGTATTTCATTATTGACCTGCTAATACACAACATGATCAATTATTTAAAGAGCAACTTAGATATGAAAAATAAAAATAAAAATCACTTATCTTAGCATTTTGGCTTTTGCCTAAACATTACAAACTATGTAATGACAAAGTTCTGAAATCAATGCAACATACAGAAGGCTATTTCTTGTTATTTATTGGCCAACACAATATATTTGTTATGAGCAAAACTCAGCACATAATATAGTCTTTATGATGAATCAGTGGGGTTTCAGTCTGCAGCAGCACGGCTTCTAAAGTTCCATTTCGTTCTGTGTGTCTGAACGTGGAGGAAGAAAAGGTATGAAGGTATGAAGGTATGACTGTGACCAGGTTTCTGAAGGATTTTCAGCTCAGTGTGAATTACTCTGATATTCTTCACAGACGTCTCTCTGCTCTCTGAGTCTATATTTGTCTGCTTCTGTTCACTCTGTCACACAGCTAAAGATAAAGCAGTCAATTGTGCAGCTTTTTTAATGTGCGTCTAAGAACAAGAAGTCCTTTCACTGCAACCAAATATCACTCAAAGTATTCTGCTCTGCGTGACAATTTAAAAGACAAGTGAAGCATCTGCTGCTGGTTTGAAACGCCGTTCTCTTTCCAGGCAGTCACGCAGACTCGGGGGGGAAGTGACACACTAACCCTGGAAGAGGTCTCTGAGCTAGTTCAGAAGTTCCTCAGTGGGGAGGCACCAGGTGGGGATGAATGTTCTGGGTAGTGTTGGATGTTGTGTGGAGGTCGGGGGGACCAGGTAGACCAGGTAGACCAGGTAGACCAGGTGGACCAGGTAGAGCAGGGTGGTGGTCCTGTTTTTAAAAAGAAGAAGACGACGAATAAAAGGTGATCTTTACCTTGTTTTTTCTTGATCTAGTCGGGTCACCTGTATGTGGGCGGTTCAACCTGTCATCAATGTGCTCATCTGCTAACTTCTGTTTCCATGGAAACTACATTTGTTTGGGCACCTCTCTCATTTTGAGGCATCCGATCTTCCCAAGAGAGGCCGAGGATATTTTGGAGGCATCGAATGTGGAAATCCTCTGAGTTTGTGATATGCCGTCTGTATGGGGTCCATGTTTCTGCCCCGTAGAGCAGAGTGGAGGCACATACCGCGTTGTAAACAGCAACCTTGGTACTGATCTTTAGCGTTTTGTTTTGGAATACCCTTCTACGGAGTCGCCTAAAGGCTGATGAGGCTTTGTTGATGTAACTGTTTATTTCAGTGTCAGGGGGAGCAGTCTGAGGATAGTGTGGAGCCAAGACCGGTGAACCAGTGAACTACTGTGAGTGGAACACCACCGATTCGAAAGCTAGGGGGTGAAGGAGGTTGGGTAGTGAGTTGTGCCATGACTTTTGTTTTTTTTTACCTGGAAACCAAAAGGTCTGATTGTGTTTAGGGCATGCTGCACGGACTCCGGGCTATGTGCAGAGACAGCGCAGTCAACAACCGGTACAGCTGAGTCCATCTCATCCATGCTTGTCAACATTCTGCTAGTCTTTTATCATGAATTCTCCAGTTAGCCAACTGGGAAGATGACATTGCCATTCTTAATCTCACCGAAAAAGCTCTGATTGGTTCATTCACTGAACAAACTGATATTGAGAGGTCGGAGACGGGACTAGGAATGATGGACAAACATATGCAATCAGGCCCTCGTTGCATTGAAACAGAAACATCTGAGCCGACCTCCACCGCCAGCTGGACCTGGATGAGCAGCAGAAATGTGTGTGGATGAATTGGCGTGATGTGTGGGCGGAGGGCAGGACTGTGTTTGTGCGTCGCTGTGTGTGAGTAATGACAGAGCAGAGAAAACATCGCTGCTGCTGCTGTCCACCCGCTGTTTCCATTTGCCGGTCTGGAGATGAGATTTTTCAGCTTTTGCACTGAGATGGCTGACTTTTGATCAATATGTATTGATTTCCAGCCTCACCTCCACCTCTCTCATGTTTCATTTGATGTTGTCTCATCCTCTTCTCTCTCTCTCTCTCTCTCTCTCTCTCTCTCTCTCTCTCTCTCTCTCTCTCTCTCTCTCTGTTTTCTGTCAGCAGCCGTTCTGTTGGAGGAGCAACACTATAGTAAAATGAGATATGTTTGATTTATGCATTCGGGATAAAACATATTCAAGTAAATATAACCTAATAATAACAAAAACTAGAATATAAAGAAGTTGTATGCCAATGCAAGACGTTCTCATTCCCAGGGCGTTATATACCGAGGCTTCGTCACAGCCGTCGGTGCTCGGTACCGCCGCACAAGTCTCCCTTCAGCGCCAGTATGAAAGGCACCGGGCGTTCCATTAAGCTCATTAGCTGCAACGGCAAACGCTCCGAGAAAGTGACTGTGGTGACGTAGTTTAAAGAGCGAAGAGAGACACAGGGCAGGAGGGAGGGGAGGCGGATGGGTCCAACAAACACAAGGCTTCCATCCAGGAGACCGCTGTTCACGTCCCGTGTTCACAACATTCAGTGTCATTTTCACCGTACGAACGCAGTAGTTTTAAGCCCGACCATGTACGATACAATACAGTTAATCTTCTATCATAAGTTCATCCAGTTTATTGTTTACCGAGCGCATGTTTGACGAGGTTATTCCAGAGTCGATGTCTCACACCTCCTCTTGATCCCCGCTTTTTCCTCTCTTCCTTTCGCCTCTCCGGACATTTCTAAGACTGCCGGGTTTCATAAGAGTCAGCAGGTTTATAGAGGAGGACACCGGTTGGGAGTAGTGACATCAGGTGCTCATGCGTGTAGGTGAGGGCGTTTGTGTCTGCCCATCCAGCAATCATTCGCAGGCGCAAACTCCATGAGGCAAAATAGTATCCATGATGGTGCGATATTCATCGGTGCACGGTGCAATAACGCAGCTATAATCCACATCAGACGGAGGAACTGCTCAGAATAGGTAATAAAACAACTAAAAAATCCAAAACAAACAAAGAGTGGTGAGCCCGGGGTCGGCAGCTGAGCCGCGGACCCCGGGAACATCAACGAGTAGTTCTTTCCTTAACCTAGCTGTAGTGGTTTTGTAGCCTAATCCTAAAGTGACAAAGCGGTGGTACAGTATGTGACGAGTTGGGATGAGAATGAAAAGTATTTTATATGAATGCATACACAAGAAGAAACACTAGATGGCAACATTATGCAGCTTAGCCTTTATAAGAATCAGGAGGTCGTTTGTATATTTCTAATAATTGCTGAGGTCTGGGAATACGGTAACATGATGTCCAACAAGTCAAGAAACCCCAGTGGTCAGACAATCAGACGGGGGGAACCTTAAATTATTCATTTCTTTTAAGTATAAAGATTGACTTATTTTGGTCTCTAGCGGCGACACAACCTGCTGCGCCTTTTTGACTTGCAAGATCACGGAGACCTGACAAGCACGCTGTGTCTTTTTCTATAATAACACAACTAAAACTGCTGTTTCTGTCCACTTGTTTTCCTCCTCAGGTGCTGTGTATGATAACAGCTCCAGTCACCATGATCCTGTCCTCTCAGCAGGACGCATCCTTCGCCTTCGCCTCCATGGCCATCGTCTTCTCGGTCTACATCACCCTGGTGGTTCTGTTCATTCCCAAGGTAAAAGCAGTCCTCCTCTCATCACATTACAGCAGCAGTTAAAGTGTCAGACATAATGTATTGCCTTTCATCAGGGATCTATGTCATCTGGGTTGGTTTAATATACTGTATGACATGATGACCTGTAGATCGGCCCTGCCGTGTCTCAGCATCAATAGCTGCTCAAGTCTTCAACAGCCTGCTATGCGTTCAACATGAGGCCAGGCTAGTCTTCCTCTGCTTCCAGTGTTTGTGCTATACTAGGCTAACCATGTCCCAACTCCAGCCCTGTACTTATCACACACACACACAGATTGATAACCATCTTCTCATCTCACAAATCAGCATACTTAAGGAGCCAAGCCCAAACCATGAACAACAGCTGGCCGAGGCGTGACTATGACTGCATGAAGGTGCAGTGTTATGAAGTGACGGTTGAAGTGACGGTTGTCATGTGTTGTGACGGAAGTCTAACTTAAGAGCTAGTTACGTAATATATAAAGTGAGACAGATCACTTATGGTGGGCGGGTAGGGAGGTGGATGAGTCTAACAAACACACAAACAGACATATATTTGATACACAAACTAAAAACACATGGACATTTGTTTACCAGAAGATGTATCAGCCTGTCCCGTTGAAGTTTAGCAGGAAAACGGGTATGAAATCCTGAGAATATGGAACGAATCCTGAGAATATGGAATGAAATGTCAGAATATGAAAATTGCCATTCGAAAAGTAATTCTTAAGAACACCAAATAACCATAATGTTTACATATATTCAGTTCACAAAACTATGTTCAACTAAATGAAGCACATTTATATATATCATTATTAAAGCTCTACAGGAGCCTTGATGAACTCCCTCAGTGCCTGCTGAACCTTCATGATGCATAGTGAGAACAACGTGTGTATGATTTGTAGATGCGGCGCCTGATCACACGGGGGGAATGGCAGTCAGACGCCCAGGAGGCCGTGAAGACCGGCTCGTCCACCAACAATAATGACGAGGAGAAGTCCAGACAGCTGGAGAGAGAGAACAAGGAGCTACAGAAGATCATCCAGGAGGTCAGACACGTCCTTTCTCTCTTATTTCTATTCCTTCATATTTAGTAGGTAAAGGTCTTTGTCAAGAAGATAGCATCAAATGAAGATAACAGCCCTGTCGCCTAAAAATGATCTTCCCAACTGTATTCTCAGTTACGCTTGGAGGGAAACGTTTGTCTATGACTCAACACAAATAAGTTTCTAATCCTCAGGCTGTTTGGAGATGAGCCAGGCCGGCGCAGAATCACAACCAATGCATGCTGGTTAGATTTATGTCTGACTTGATCGCAACTTTGCTCTGACGTAAAATGAATAAAGTCATAATATTATAAAGTAGTAATTTTACGTGTTATTTTCTTTTTTTCTCGAAAAGTTATGACTTTATTCTCGTAATATTACGATTTTCTTCTCGTAATATGACGACTTTTTTTCTCGTAATATTCTGACTTTATTGTGTAAATCTCAGATGTTTTTTCCCTCAATGTGGTCCTAATACTCCGTAGTACATTGTCTCTTTGGCCCTCACTGCATTAGACTTATATAATATATACTTAGACTATAAACTGAGTTACCTTCATCACAATGATCACATGTTTTGCCTAAAATGTCTCTTTTGATAGTAAAGGTTGCTGACCCCTGCACTAGATGGATGTGAGGAACTGTTTTTGTAACGTGGGTAGACCGACCCTTTAAGCCATGTTTAGGGAATCAGTTTGAGAAAAGCCCGAGACTATGCTCATCCTCATTTTTTAGTCTTCCCTCACAATTCAACTACCAAATAAATGACAGTATAAGCCAACCATAGAGCCGTCTTTAGGAACAGATGACTTGTCACCAGAGGAGATTGTTGACGCGTTGTTACCGTTTGTCTCCTCAGAAAGAAGAGCGTGTGTCTGAGCTGAGGAACCAGCTGTCTGAGCGACAGGCCTTGCGATCGAGGAGAAGAGCATCCTCCGTCACCAATCAGAACCACAGCTCCCCGTCGCCCGCCATCCCCCAGAGCAACACCAGGGCCCTGGCCCCTCCTCCGGGGTACCCGGTCCCCATCTCCGACCTCCACCCCGTCCCCCCGCCCTTCGGCAACTCGTCCAGCCTCTACCAGCCGGACAGCAAGATCAGCCGGAATAACTGCCACACCAGCCGGCTGCAGCTGCTTTACAAGTGAGGTGGTGGTGAACACTGGAGGGATGAGGACGGTAATAACATCCATAGCTGCACACAGATGGAGGAGAGGATGTACCATCAGCAGCCTGTTGGAGGGGCTGACTCCAAAACTCATTCCACCAATCAGCAGAGGACAGAGGATGACCAGCTTTTGAGCTGATCAATATAATATTTGTCTTTCTCTCAGAGAAAAAAAGACATACATCTTGTTAATCATACAATTTTGCATCTAACCTGCCAGTGATTTCTCATGTGCCATCTAGAGTTTGAGAGAAGATCGCAGTCAGAATTGACTGTTGGCTCCGCTCTGGCCCCTGAGCTATTGTTGCTAACCTGTCAGGCTTTCCATGGTAACACATCATGCATCTTACAGCGGTGGCAGATTTACCATCGCAATCTGTGTTAGTTTCTGAAACAAAAAGTCCTCCCCTTTAGATTAAGGAAGACAATAACAGCTTGAAATCACAGCGGTCGCTGGTAGATTTGGTTTATTTTGATGATTTATTTCCACTAGTTGGTTGAAAACTCTCCAACTGACTGGTTTCAAAATAAAAAGGGTCTTTAATAATCACATGATGGCTACATACATACAAGGAGCCAAGGACACTTCGACATGTGGACCGTCGACCTTCCGATTGGTGGACGACCTACGTCACAAAGAATTAAATATACCGCGTGTTTGTGTAGCTTTAACATCAGTCTCTTAGCATGATATCATGTATTTAACCTTCAAGAGCCATTTAAACATTTAAAACGAGTCAGCTAGCTTGATGGTAAATCTGCTAATGTTAAATGGAAAGACGGACGTAGCAACGGTAGCTAACGGGGGTGGAGGGGGGCTTAGACCCAAGATGTCATAGCAAAGCATTTATCATCTGTACCTTAAAATACTGCCTCCTAATGTGTTAGATAGTGCTATGTACTGTATTAAGAGGCTGGACAAAAGGACAGAATTCATGATGACGTCAGTCTTGTGACAAAGTAACTGGTTGTATCCAAAACATAATACGTTTTTGTCATTTTAGTTTCTCTTTGTTAAATGTTTGATGGTGTTTTTTACATTTTTATTGGTCTCTGTTCAAAGAGACTGCTGAGTCATTGTACATAGTCGTGTGTGTTCATTCTAAACCCCTCATATCACTGTGGATGATCCGGGGCTGAAAAGAAAAGTAAGCTGAGGACGCTGCTGTTATCTGTCAGGTATTTACTGTATCAAGTGTTGTGACTGCCACACACCAAGAGCTGAAGGAGCATCACATGAGGCTAAAAGCATCAATTCAAACACCTTTATGTGTTTAATGTTTGGCTACAGCCGTGTTGGGGTGGACAAGTTTTTGTGGACAAGAAATATTAAGAACTTCTCATTTCAATTATAAGAATTAAAGCTGCAAGCAGCGATGAACGGGCCCTCGCACCTTCCCACGAGTCGGGGTACTGGCGGGACGGAGATTGACGTGGCCAGGCACAATGAAACCGGGACTGTTATGAGTGCAATGACGCCTGCCACAAGACTCTACGACAATCGGTTCACGAGTTATGAAAGGGGGGATCCGGTCAACCTGCTAGGAGGAGTACATTAAAATAGAAAACATGTAATTTCCTGTTGCCAGTAGGGGGCGCTATGAGTGCGACTCAATATGGACATGTAAATGTCCTCAGGACTGGACCCTTATCATGCCTGAGAAATTTGGAGCAGATTGGACTATTTACAGTGGAGTTACAACAACTTCCTGTTTAATGGCGAATGGCTCAAAATGGCCGCCACGCCATGGTCAGGTCGTTCAGTGAAAACTCACCATTTGAATAACTTTTCATTCTTTAAGGTCTTCAGATGGTCCTGACCAAATTTCAAGTTGTTCTGATTAAATCTGTAGGAAGAGTTCGTTAAAGTACACGGCCTATAAAATGCCAAAAATGGGCGAATATCGCACATTAAATAAAAAATGCTGACTTCCTGTTGAGTTTTGGGCATACCTCCAAGAGGCGTTTTTGTTCGTCTCCACCTGTTACATCTGTCTGCCAAATTTCATACATGTAGGTGAAACCGGAGCGAGGGGCTCAATTTTTCCAACTTTCTAGGGAGCACAAAGCTAATGCAGTCAGATTTTACTGTTATGTAGTGTTTAATCTTTTTGAAGTTGTTCTCCAGGAGCTCAGTTATTTTCATGCCTAAATGAATAAGTGAGTAAGGTTTTGAAATTTGCATGATTTTGAGCAGAATGTGCATTTAATGTCTCATTAATTTGTTTAATGTACTGACAACGTGAGTCAAGGGGACCACAGTCAGCCAGTGAAAAAGAGATGTAGATTTGAGTATCATCAGCGTATACATTTAGCAATATAGGAGCATGTTTAGATTTATTAGAAGGGGGACTTGTTGGTTCTTGTGGTGCTCCACAGGTCATGCTGACCCACTTGGAAGTAAGATTGCCAATCTTATAGAATTTAAATTTGAATCGTAAATTCAGTAGAACTTAAAGGGGTTAGTTACAGTTATAACATCATATTGCCTTCTTTTACAAGTTCCGTTTGTTTCAACAACAGCTCACACGTTTCAACCACAGCTATAAACAACCACAGAGTTTCTGGTTATTTTTGAAGGCATCAGATATTCCCCGGTATGCGGTGCAGCGCTGCAGCATGTCACTTCTTTTTGTGCCACTCTTCTGCTTTTTGGTCTCACTTCCAAATACATCTTTCTGTGGGAATTTCGTTGGAAACAAAAGACAGTGTCACAGATAGAGTTTCAATAAAAAGGTTTTCATGCCAGAAAGTGAAATTAGCGCACATGCTTGACTTCTGTATATCTAATAATAACTGCGTGAGAATAACAGACACAACAGCATGGGGCTTTTGGTTTCTTAGTGTGTTTTCATATTAGGTACGATTGATTTGTACTGTGCCCGAGTACGATTGCTCCCCCCCCCTCTCCGCTCAGCTTTCACATTAGTAAAGTTGTTCCGTACCTGAGTATACTCGCGTCATCATCCACGTGTATTTGTTTATGTTGAGATCAGCTGTTCTAGTGGCGGAGTCGTAAAACACGTCATTCAAACGTGACAGAAACAAAATAAAACTCACCAACACGTCGTCGTTAGTCTTTCCAACAATCACCAACTCTGGTTTGGTTGAAATAAACTCTGATTTCACAGAGTTCGATGTGAAGATATGTCTCTCTCCCTGCCCGCTGAGCAGCTGATCGGCTCTCGTTCTTCAGCGGTAGACCAATAAACTAGTTAAATAAAATAAACATCACTCAACCCCATCGCCTATTATTGTCTATATTTTAAGGAACCTCTCGCCGGCCTTCCTGCTTTATCATCCACGGCTGTACAATTCAGAGGATGAGATCACCGCATGCTGCGAGCAGATACAGACACAGATATGAAACAGTCTTATATGTATACAGATTTCAGAGCAGACCGGCGGCGTTGAAAAAAGTCTGACCTTTCACAACTACTCTCTAACTGCTAACGTTACTCACGTTACCCAGCAGTCCACTCCCGTGTTTTGGTACGGTCAGCTTTCACACCTGATGGAACCGTACCTGAGTCCACATGAACCGTACACCAGACCACCTTTTCAAGTTGACTCGAGTACGGATCGACGAACCGTGCCAGAGTACGGTACGGAGCGTTCACACCAATCAAACAAACTAGACTTTGGGGACAAGTGTACTCAGATCCGAGATTCGGATTTAGACTGAGGCTCCAACTTTGATTTTAATATTGTTTCTTTGTGTGCTCAAAAGCACCTTTTTCTCTGTCTTAAACTCTCATGACTAATATATTGTGTGATGTTCACCTGAGGCAGAGTTTGTCTTGACTTCCACTTCAGTCTCATGTCCTCTCTGTGTGGTAGCGCAGCTCGTTGTATTAGTTGTTGGGTTGTCGTAAGCACGTTTGAATTGACTAATAACTACAGTGTGTGGCACAGATGTATAAACCACGAGAACATCGTGCAGTGCTCCAGCAGCGATCATGTGTAAATATCTATGTTTGTCTGTAACGGTGTATTTTAACTGTTTGAGTGTGTAAAGCAGTGAAGACGTAAGTGATGTTAATACACATGACGATATGCACACTGACTGTAAATAATGATGTAAATAATGATCCCATCTGACTTTGCATATACCAGCTGTATTTCATGTGGTACAGTATTCAAAATATATTTCTATATGCTGTAATATCTGAGATTATTTGAAATGCAAGAATGGAAATAAAACGTGTTGTTTTTCCCAAACTATTGTCAGCGTGCAATGTAGACAGCGTTTTAACCACGTCAGTCTACCACGTCGGTCCAGACTGAAATAACTCAACAACTGTTGGATAGATTGCCATGAAGGTGGTGCAGACGTTCATGTCCCTACACTCCCACTGACTCTGGTGATCCTCTGATTCCCATCCAACCAACAGGTAAAGGTTTTCACTTATCCAGTGAAATATCTCAACATCTACATGATGGTTGACACAGGCTTTCATGGTTTCCACGAACTCTAGCTGATGAAGCTACAAGCCACCTTTCATTGGAAGAAGTTGAGCCAGTGGTTCTCAAACTATGGTCCACGTACCACTGGTGGTCCGCGTGCTCTCTCTCGTGGTACGCGGAGGAATCTCTGACTATCGATTCCTCTTATTGATGCATTCCCACAGTTACACTGCACAATGACGCAGACGCACGCTGTATCATGTTTCAGTTAGTTTGTGACCGGAGACACGGTGAAGAGATAATGAAGCTCTCAGCAGCATGGAGCTACTAAACCTGAGGGGGTGCATCCTGTTTCTACCTGATAAAGAGACACTGAGAACAACAAACCTGTGTTGAAATCAGCAGGAGGAGAGTTAGTAACGTTAGCTGTTAGCAGCCGTTAGCAGCTCAATCCTGACTGGATGAATACCGGAGATACCAACGTTAACGGAGGTGCCATTGAGTTATTATTATGAGGCGTTCACAGTCGGCTCAGGAAAAACGACCATTCCGTGTAGGTAAATTACAACGTTATCACGATGTGTTCAAATGTAATCTGGTAAAATGTAGTTTTTGATGAGAAACTTCAATAAATCCAGTTGTTAGAAGGAGATGTTTTAACATCAATATAAAATAGATATTAGAGAGAGAATTATGACCTGTTTAACTTCCTAACACTAGCTCTAAGCAGCTGGCCAAGATGTTTTTAATCAAAGCAAATATTTAAATATTCATAATCGTTTGAATTGTGTGTTTTTATGCAAACAACCACTAAAGATGACAATAACAAAGTACAGTACAGTACTATGTACAGTAGGCTACCCTCCCTGCTTTTTAGACCTGCAGTGCATGCTGGGGGATTCTCTGTTTTGCTGATAAATACGTGCGCAGTATGTTTTCTATAAATTAATGTAGTGATAAAATAGAGGTTGCGTCTGACAGAATTTGTTTAACCCCGGCAACAATCTGGGTTTCGTGTTTGTGTTTAGTGTGAGAGTGAGTGTCTTTGTCTGGTGAGGATCTTTGTTTCCCATCTAGGTGCTCTCTCTCTGATTGGCTGGAGGTGTGGGACTGTCGGCTGCTGATTGGTCCATCAATCATCTCTGCAGTTTAAAATGCTCAGGTAGTCTGACAGCAGCCTTGTTCTGTCCTTTGTGTTAAAGCTGTGATCTACAGGTGAATCAGCAGCCTTAGTGCCCTCGTTGGCTTCCTAACTGTGTACCTTGTTGTAGGTTTTCTTTGTTCCTAAAGATAGACTTCAGTGGTCGGGGTGAACTGTCATCCATTCTCCTGTTTATCTGCTGTATCCTACAGCAGGGAGCCACGTTTAGGAACTGTCATTGTGTTTGCTTGTTTATTTAGTTCAGGGTTAGTCAGATAATTTGGCCTTTGTTCACCCTGAGATATATTGATTCATTTTATTGTTTGTTAACTTGATTTTTAGTAATAATAACAAGACCCAGAACAAGACCTACTGGTGAAAGACTCACCCTACTGGACCCAGAACAAGACCTACTGGTGGAAGACTCACCCTACTGGACCCATAACAAGGCCTACTGGTGAGAGACTCTGGCATTAGGGCATCATATCAGACTGAACTCTTTGACCCCGCTCACCTCTGAAAGGGACTATGAAGTCATTTCAGTGTTCAACACCAAGAAGCCCCGTCGTCTCCTGCTGGAACCATCAACAGTAAGATCATTTACAGTTATGGACTAATGGCCTGTTTCATTATTAGTGTTTATTGGGTTTATATAGTTTATGTTCGGTGTACAAGTTGGATTTTATGCTGATGTTGCTGCCAGCTGTGTGTATGAATATGTGGCCGCTGTGCCAGGCTATGATATTCTATGTTATGCTATGCTATGCTGTTTCTGTTTGTCTTGTTGGATCAGATGTCCAGGTATGAGTAGACCTACACAGAGAGAGGTTACCAGGAATCTGACTCTGGTTATTTTTGCTCTCATTGTACGACGGAAATAAAAATGCAGCTAAAAACAAGGTTCAACAAATCTGAACAAGAGTGAAGAGAGAAGATAAATCTACATGTCAGGTGCCTGTAACATTCCCTCTGATGATGATGATGATGATGATGAAGGCGTGTAGGATTAAACTGTGGTGCATGGCCTATTGTGGTTCACATCTGCCTTTCAGAGTCTTATCAATAGTAGCACCTTTTTTTAAGTTTTTGATAAAAAAAGAAAAGGATTTGAATATGAAGTGTGTTGTAAAAGTGAAGGGAAAGCCTAGTGTAAAGCCACACTAAGAGAAGTACTTTCCGGTGCTGGTTTCTGGTGTTGCTCAGTAGGCTGATGGAGGAGGAAGCAGGGGGATTTCCGGGTTGCCAGGGACTTCCCCTCCTCCCTTCCACTGTTGAGGAACTAGTACTCCACTGGAAACTTTCTCTCTACATCATGAGAGGGTAACTCTTAATGGAGTACAGAGCCAGCAAAGGCAGGTCCTGTTAATGGTATTCCATTAAGGCAATTCCACCATGACTTCATTTTAGACAATGACAATGACCAGATTCACCTTATTTGAAATTGAAATGAAATTCTGGCAATGCATCAAAACTAAAAGTCTAAACTTTTTAACCCTGTTTCCTAAAATGTACATTCTCATACAACTAAACTGCATCCGCAATTACGTTTCGAGGGCAGTTTATTTTCTCCAGGAATATGGTCGCAGTTTTAAACAGTTTTAAGCACGTGGTTAACATTGTAAACGAAGCAAAAAGCACCATAACACTATCTCATCAGGTTTGGGCAACAAAACCACTTGATTAGATTTAGTAAAACATGATGGTTCGGCTTAAAATGATCACTTTTGTAAATTAAAAATAAGTGAATGTTGACTTTTAGTATCACACGGGACACAAACAGCAGTCTCCTGGAGAGAGTACTTTGTTTGATTGACCGTAGTGGACTTTCTCTCTTTTAATACTCGTTATTATACCACGTAATTTTCACTAGTGTTGTTATACTACGTAACTTTCACTGACGTTGTTATACCGCGTAACTTTCACTAAAGTTGTTATACCGCGTAACTTTCACTGACGTTGTTATACCGCGTAACTTTCACAAAAGTTGTTATACCGCGTAACTTTCACAAAAGTTGTTATACCCCGTAACTTTCACTAAAGTTGTTATACCGCGTAACTTTCACTGACGTTGTTATACCGCGCAACTTTCACTGATGTTGTTATACCGCGTAACTGTCACTGACGTTGTTATACCGCGCAACTTTCACTGACGTTGTTATACCGCGTAACTTTCACTGACGTTGTTATACCGCGTAACTTTCACTGACGTTGTTATACCGCGTAACTGTCACTGACGTTGTTATACCGCGTAACTTTCACTGACGTTGTTATACCGCGTAACTTCACTGACATTGTTATACCGCGTAACTTTCACTGACGTTGTTATACCGCGTAACTTTCACTGACGTTGTTATACCGCGTAACTGTCACTGACGTTATACCGCGTAACTTTCACTGACGTTGTTATACCGCGTAACTTCACTGACATTGTTATACCGTGTAACTTTCACTGACTTTGTTATACCGCGTAACTTTCACTGACGTTGTTATACCGCGTAACTTTCACTGACGTTGTTATACCGCGTAACTTCACTGACGTTGTTATACCGCGTAACTTTCACTGACGTTGTTATACCGCGTAACTTTCACTGACGTTGTTATACCGCGTAACTTTCACTGACTTCGTTATACCGCGTAACTTTCACTGACGTTATTGTACCGCCTGACTTTCACTAACGTTATTGTACCGCCTAACGTTCACGAACGTTATTGTACCGCCTAACGTTCACGAACGTTATTGTACCGCGTAACTTTCACTGACGTTATTGTACCGCCTAACTTTCACTAACGTTATTGTACCGCCTAACTTTCACTAGTTTGGTTATACCACGTAACTTTCAATAACGTTATTACCTCTGCCAAGGCCAAAGGCCTAGGAAGGAGGTTATGTTTTCACCGGCGTTGGTTTGTTTTTTGGTTTGTTTGTTTGTTTGTTAGCAGGATTACTCCAAAAGTCCATGATGGATTTGAATTACATTTTTGTGGCACAGTGAGCAATCCATTAGATTTTGGTGGTGATCTGGATCATGATCGAGATTCATTCAGCCTGTGCATTAACACCACAGGCTTTAAGACCGATGACGACGACGGTTTAGTCAAGTTTTATTTTGTTTCTGTCCAGTTTGAATGAAGTGTTGAGCTGATCAGTTGATCTCAACATAAACACAAATACACATGGATGATGGCGCAAGCTGAAGGGGGGGGCGGGAGGTCTGCGCTCTCCGAGTGCCATTCTAGTTATACCATGTAACTTTCACTAACGTTATTATACCACGTAACTTTTAATAACGTTAATTTGGGATATAGGGAACACACGAACACACTGTTTTTAAAGTCACATGCATTGAAATTTATTGATTTGGTCAAATTTAAAACCGCAATAATTATGTTTAAAGCAAGACATAATTCACTTCCGGGCAATATTCAAAAATGTTTTGTGACAGGGAGGGGGGTTATAATTTAAGAGGAAAATTTAATTTTAAAAAGCATTGTGTTCGTACAAAAAAGAAGAGTATGTGTATTTCAGTCTGTGGGGTGGATTTGTGGAATGGGTTAGGTGATGGGTTGAAGGGGAGCACAAATATAAATCAATTTAAAAAGCTATGCAAGAAAGATATTTTTGGGAGGTATATGGTTGAGGAAGAGTTGTGATAAGGGTTGGTTATATACTTTTTAACTCCAGATGGATTTGTGGGTTGTAAATAAACTTGGGATGCTGTTCATATATTCAACTTGGGATGTAAATAAATCTGGGATAGTTTTTATATTATATTATATTATCATTCTATGATATATGAGTTAATAGAGGAGAACTGAGAAAGGGGTAGGGAAATATAAGTTTTTCTTCTACCTACTCCTTTTCGGAAACTATAACTCTTGTTTTGTTTGTTATTATTTTGTATCTGTTTTTATTTATTTTATGTTCGAAATAAAGTCTTTCATTCATTCATTCATTCATTCATTCATAATTTACCATGTAATTTTCACTAACGTACAATAACGTACAGCGTAACTTTCACTAACGTTATTTTACTCCCAATAGCACAAATGACATTCCATTCACTTCCATTGTATTGAAGTGGTGATAGAGATGAATACCTCAAAACTTCTGCAGATAACTATCTGCCTGGCATGACACCACTGGAGTTAACATCATTTATTTTTTGATGTGTTTTAAGGAAACATGTCACAGCTTCTTCCTCGGTGCACAGTAAGAGGATATAAAACATTGTGGTTTACAAGTTAACCATAGAGCTGCAACTTCCTCCCCACCAGCTGCATCAGTTGATGCTTTCTTCCAACCGTCTACAGTCACGGTTGTTTCTGTGAACACAGCCCTCGCACACATACATTTCTTTTCAAGAATTATTTTTTATTCAAACATTTTTACAGCACCACAGGCACCATGGCATTATTTGCAGATCGATTGCAGATAGATGACATTGACAAACAGCTGATCAAACTGATTGATCTGTTTCAATAAATAATAATGATATAATAATAAATTATGTTTAAAATCCAGCACAAATATTGTTGTGAATAAATACACACACATAATTAAATAAATACATAAATAAAATAAATATAATAATGTTATGTTAAATAAATAATTAATTCTGTCAGCCTTTAGTGACACAATAAATATGCAGCAGTTGTAGTACATTTGCACAAATAACAGCTTTAGCCTTGCAGTACAGCAAAAGGTACTGACACTAAGGCGAGTACATAGTACATAACATTACAGACCCATAGAGATATCTATGGTGAAACATCGCTACAGTTAACATAGCTTGGTTTACTTGCAAACTTTAAATGACTTGCTTAAAGTTTGGGTGTAAAATCTACACTGAGATTTGCATTGACTGCTTAGTGCAGCGTAACCCTTCACACATTCAACAGTGTGAGTGAGTTCAGGTGAGGCGGCGGGCTACGGGCCTGACAGTGAAGCCACCATGACGGCTCTTCTTCTACATGTCCGCTCATATCTTCACCTGCTGCCCTCCAGCCACCTGTCCTCACAAGGCAAACACACCAAAGAACGTCTTCCCCTCATCGTCCTCCAGGCTCAGCAGCATCTTCTCTTCCATCACGGTCCGGAGTTTGTCCCCTCTGTCCAGGTTGAACACAGCTCCCATGTACACGGTGGAGTACCAGCCCCCTGCCTCATCCACATCGCTGCTGGCTTTCATTTGGCAGGCGGTGCGGATGGAGTGCAGGATGGTCTTGTAGGACTCAATGTTGTCGTCGATCGCAAACGAGCTGGACCAGCGCTTCACGGTGTGGCTCACGTGGACCAAGGGTTGTGACGCAGCGTCTTCAGCATCGCCGCTGCTGCAGTTGACCCGGAAAGACGCTTGGCTGTAAACAAAGTAGAGGCCATTGCGAGGAATCACAATTTCGTTGTTGATGAGTTTCAGATCTCCTTTAGAGTGGGACTGGTCCACCTCATCCCTCCATTCCACTGAGGTCTTCCTGGCAGGGTTGTGTTCTCCTGTTGAAGAGTAAGAAAATAAGATTAGCAAGGCAAACAACGAGGACAGGGAGGAATCAAAGGAATGCTACTATCCATTATAATGTCTTTGGTGTGGCTCAGGAATAAATAAATAAATAAGAGTCATTTCTGATTAATTGCATTACAGTGAAATTAAACCATTTCTCATTTTTTGTCTAATGGGCCCTAAGACTTTCTAAACAAGCCACAGAATTTCTACAGGAACTCCATGAAGATGCTCAAGAAGCCACGGACTATCCTCAAGAACTTCCTCAATGAGCCTTTAAACTTTTTCAAGAAGCCCATAAATGTCCTCAAGAACCCCAAGAACTTCCTTAAAGGTCCCATATCAGCTCATTTTCAGGTTCATGTTTGTATTTTGTGTTTCTACTAGAACATGTTTTCATGCTTTAATGTTAAAAAAAAACACATTATTTTCCTCGTACTGTCTGTTTGAATATACCTGTATTTATTTTTTAAACATTAAAGCATGTAAACATGTTCTAGTAGAAACACAAAATACAAGTATGAACCTGAAAATGAGCACGATATGTCTCCTTTAAGATTCTACACAGAAAGTCTAAATTAATTAAATCAATTAACACATCCTCACATCTCACATTGTGCTTATTATATACCGAACAGCCCTCGGGGTGTTCTTTGATACTGAATCGATTGCTTTGCTTTACCTTCTAAATGAATGGCCGCTTTTCCGCCTGAGATTTGCCTCAACGTGTGGCGAATATCTGGAGAGAAGAGAGGACAGAGATTTATTAAAAATGGGGTACATCAACAATGTTCAAACTGTTCTGTTGATTTGACAACGGCTAAAGAAAAACTGTAAAAGAAAAAGTTCTCACCGGAATTGCCTTCATCTTGTCCCGGGCCCTGTTTCAAGAAGAGAAGGACAGACTGTTAGAACGGCTGGGTTCAGGTGAGACTCACTGTGAGAAGAGACATCTGTGCTAATCTAAGACTCCCACCTTGTTGGTCCTGTTGAGGACGAGGACAGCAGCAGCAGCACTAGCGAGGCAGAGTGTGAACACGAGCAGGGCTGTAGTCATCTTTGAGCCGGGTGTCACTGGCGTTCTCTGTTTCCTGGCGTCTGTGTCGACCTCCAGCAGCACCTTGCATTCACCTTCCATCTTTCTGAATGAGTTCCTTCTGTTACTTCAAGTCAAGTTGAGTTATTAGATGCCTTATTGAGAGCTTCCTTTGTTTCTTCCTCTGCTGCCGCTCTGCTTTCTTTGAATGACATCTCTCAGCCGGCGGCTCTTTTTAAAAGTTACCTCCAGGGAAACTCCAGTGAGTGATCGGAGTGGAAACTCATTGTAAGTGAGTGGAGATTTGATGAGGAAGAGAGGTCCAGAGGCTGGGGAGGATCTTACACACCACACACTCCTACACACACACACAGCATCTATATGACTGTGTTATCCCATTAACAGATACAGACACCTGTAGAAACCCCTTTTACATCTCACACACACACCTATGAGTTTATACAGATACTCACACACACACGAGGATGCACACGTACTGACACGCTGACATAAGTCATACACTCACTTTCTGCCAGTCACCTGCAAAATGCACTTACAGAAACTACAGGAAAACACATATTAACAACCATTTTAAACTAGAAATGCACATTTTAACGTCATCTAATGTTGAGTGTTTACGTATGTTGTGGTGAGCTGGTCATCTCTATGTGGGTCAATTATATGGGAACCGTGTTAAAGTGCGGGGTATCGGACACATCATTCAGTTATTCATCTGCCGTGTTTGACGGCATTGCCACCAAAAATTAGTCACACTATCAGTAGCAGAATATATAAAAGAACTGTGACGGATGTGTCATTGTTAATATCTACAGTTCATTGTGTCACTTCCCTTTTGTTTAAAATAGACACAGGATGGATAGAAACAGGGTGACGCAAAAACGATTGCTTCACCGCAACATTGGAGGGACAGGCAGTGACGAGTGTCGGGCGTCAGTTTGTTTGCAGAATGTCGTAGTGTGAACGCAGCATTACATACTGATGCAAGGCTGCATTAGTTCACCTGTGTTATTTACTTTGTACACTGCGGATTGCACCACCAGTGTGCCCAACAAATTTCTTTTAAAGATCCCATATTGTTAAAAAGTGAGATTTTTATGTCTTTTATATTATAAAGCAGGTTTAAGTGCTTTATAAATACTGTTAAACTATCCAAACGCTCAATATACGGAGAAACACACACACAGCCCGTATTCAGAAATTGTGCGTTTGAAAAATGCCATTAGGATTTCTGTCAATTTGTGATGTCACAAATATACAATATTTAGACCATTTCACGGTTTTAAACGTAAACATTCTAATGCAGTGAGGGCCAAAGTGCAAATGTACGACGGAGTATTAGGGCCACAATGAGGGAAAAAACATCTGAGATTACAAGAAAAAAAAGGTGTAATATAACGAGAATAAAGTCATAACTTTACGAGAAAAAAAGTCGTAATATTACGAGAATAAAGTTGTAATATTTCCAGAATAATGTCGTAACTTTACGAGAAAAAAAGTCGTAATATTACGAGAATAAAGTCATAACTTTATGAGAAAAGGAGGAGGAGAATGGATGGATGGATGGATGGATGACTGGCATCAAGGTCATTGTGGAGAACAGAAATACGGCACAATGTAAAAGGAGACGTGTTTTCATGATAAATCTATTGATAAAAAATACTTATATACCTAAAGGTACATTCAGTTTGATTTTAAGCTTTAGATGTAATATGTGACTTAACCTGTCTAATTACCTGAAACTAAAATAACTCCACAGTCATTCAGGTTAACACGGTGCCTATGACAACATCACACAGTAACATAACTCAGTGCGGACCCAGATGAGTAGGAATGAGTTGTGATGTTTGGTGTCTATTAGGAGGGCAGCAGTGTGTGTGGGCGAGTTAGTCAGAGATGGACTCAGATCAACGAACATCGATACTTGTTTGATGTGTAGTTGTGGTGAATCCCACTTCGAGAGAAGTGAAGAGATGAAAAAGTTCAGGTTGAGATTGAGAGCAGATGTGTAAAATATCTGGGTCTTCACCTGCAGTTCTACCGCAGCAGCCCCGAAAGAGGAACTTCCTCCTACGTTTGCTGCTAAAGAGGACGCACTTTGCATCAGCCATTGATCTTTCATATAACGTAAGAGGAACATGTAAATAATATATATACAAAGAGACATCCCTCCTACACCATCACTCTGTGGGAAGTTGGATCCACTTCTTGTCCCTGCAGATACCCCCTCCTGGAGACATGGAATCAAGTCTATCTCTTTTTGTTTCGAATAGATAACGAAAGATAATCTCTTGGCAGAAATCCCAGATCTGGATCGGCACCATGAGGGTGTTCTGCAGCTGCCTGGCCCCGGGCCTATCTGACACCATATTTCACAGAAAGGCCTTTTTTTCTATCCCACAACAAGCCTTAAAAAGCAAACCTTCTTCAGTAGAGAGAATGTAGGAGAGGAGTTGACTTAATCATAACACATATGTAACAGTGTGTGAGGTAAAGGTTGAGCTACATAGCAGCAGTTGTGAAATGAAGGGAGGCCTTGTGGTCATATTATAAATCTCATATCAAATATGTGACTCCATAGTGATGGATCAGACTTTTCATTCACTTCCGCCTCGTTTCATATCTACAGAAGAGGAGTCTTTCTTACACAATATATATATTTTGGGTGGTGAATCACTTTAAGATGCTGAATGAGATCACTGATGAGTTACAGTACCAGATAAGATGAGCCTGTGTATTTCAAAATAGATCTTAATCAGACAGATTGTAAACAGTTAAAGTTCCTGTTTGTAACTTGTTCCAGGTATAGATCATTGCTGGTCGGTGTCTCATGGTCTCTCGCGTGTCTACGCTGTTCAGACTCAGACTCCAACACAAACTCCAGTGAAGCACCAAAACCTCTTGGTTGTATCTAGTGAAGCTGTTAAACAGTGTTGGCCGCGGTCGGAGGACGCGGAGGAGACCGTAGCTTTGGTCTCCAGGACCGGAGTCTCTGCTGTACTCTGCTCCTCTGCTCCTCTGCTGCCTTCACTCACACACCACGCTCCTTCTCTCTCTCTCTCTCTCCACCTCTCACGTGCATGCTGCTCACTCCACACTGCAGAAGAGTTAGTTTAGCTCTGAGAATATCTAGTGAATGTTCAGTGGACGTTTGTGCAGAAATAACTGCTGCAGCTCCTCCAGACCAACAGAGGTTTCCCGTGTCTTGTGAAGTGACGGAGCTCCGCAGAGAGAAACGTTATCGTCTCCGACCAAAACTCCGGCGTCTCCCCCGTTCCCTCCGGCCGCGGTCGGGAGGCTGAGGCGGGAAAAGCCAACACTAGGATCAGCATTGATTCATGGAGAGACCTTGGTCTGGTCAGCTAACATTACTGCCAAGCAGCTGAAATATAGAGTGATATTGTGCTTTTAGCTGACGTGTGTCTCCTCACTGTGTTGAGTGATGCTCCTTCATGTCTATGTAGAACGAGCACAAGCGCCAGCAACAGGACGCTGACTTTAGTTGACTCAACGGACACAGGTGAAGCTGTTAACAACACATTTATGATTCTCACAAACAGTCCCTTTAAGGTCAACTATGACAAAAAGTCTAGAGGGACTTTGGGCTCAACAGAAAGACCTACTGTATATACTACCAGCAGTTAGTTTCTGCTCAAATATGTGAATTAAATAGCTGAATATAACGAGCTCATCATTTGCGGAAACAGCTAAATGTGACCACGGTAAAACGTCAGCAGTAGCGGTGTAGCGGTGTAGCTGTGATCCTAATCAGGTCACGATCAGCTGCTTTAAACAGTTCTCATGTGGCTGCTGCTCATATTCTGCTAGATGGATTAGCTGCAGTGCAAAGTGGTTAACAAGATAATTAAAGTTAGCTGCCAGATGCCGGTGAGATGCTAGAATCTGCAAGCTAACAAGCAATCATGTAGATGATAATGTTGCAGCGTTAAAATAGTCTAGCCTGGATGTTGCACATTTCCTGCAGAAATAGCTTCTGACAGACCACAGACCTCTTAAATGGTCACTGATGTTGTCTTTTCAAGCAGTAACTGGGTCCTTTCACCAGTTCTGAGGTCTCTACACCGGCTCCCTGTCTCTCAGAGAACTGATTTCAAAATACTGCTGCTGGTTTACAAAGCACTAAATGGTTTAGGGTCAAAATACATTTCTGATCTTCTGCTGTGTTCTGAACCATCCAGACCTCTCAGGTCATCTGGATCAGGTCTGCTTAGTGTCCCCAGAGTCACAACTAAACATGCAGAAGCAGCGTTCAGTTTTTATGCACCAAATATCTGGAACAAGCTCCCAGAAACCTGCAGGACCTCCAACTCTGAGTTCTTTTAAATCACAGCTTCAAACTTTCCTGTTTGCTGCTGCCTTTTATTAAACCAGATAATGATCTTATACTGCACTACAGCTTTTATTCTTGTGTGTTATTCTCTATTTTAGCTTCTATCCTATCTTTTATTTGTAGCTTGTTTTTATTTTCTAATCTTTAATGTTTTTATGACTGTTTTAATTATGTCTTAATGTTCTTTTGCACTTTGTCGCAATGTTCTTGAATGTTTGTGTAAAGCACTTTGAATTGCCCTGTTGCTGAAATGTGCTCTACAGATAAAGCTGCCTTGCCTTCACAATCCAGGTCAAACCAGGTCAACCAGGGCAACGTAACGTCACGTAGAAGTGTACTAAACTCCTCCGAAAGTGTTCTGACGTTGTCTAAAACAGTGGTAGTAAAATCAACAAGAACCACGGGACTATTTCTACTTGATTATTACGAGGAGATTGTGTCATGGCAGCGATAGAATATATACTGTATAAATAAATAAAAACAGGAAGAACAAAGAGTTCTCAACATCTACTGAATGTGTTAGATAGAAATCGATGAAGATAATGAAGGGGAAATTACAGTCTTGACCACAAATGCTTTTATACTCCCGTGAAGTGGCATTTGACATCTCATTCAGTGAGAATGACTAAACTTGCTTTTCCAGTGAGGGTGACTTCAGTAGGAGTATGCCTGACAACAACAAGACAGGAAGGATGTTTCCCCCCCCCCCCCCCCCCCCTCTCATGTGGTCTACAGCCAACTTTCTCACTTACGTTTTGCATTATAGGATATGAAAATAATTGACAAGTAAAAACTCCCCCTGTGGCGGTACATCACCCTGCTCTTCACTTTATTTTCTGTTTCTAAATCCGCCCCAAGAAGTGAATTCCCTGCTTCTAAAAAAAGACTTGACAGTCTCCCCGGAGCCACAGAGGAATACTCAGTGGTTTCTGTAGATTGGCCCATGATGCTCAGAGCGTTATGATATACAGTAGACATCCTCATATCTCTGATAGATCTTCCACCTCACCTCAAACATGTGGTGCAAAAACTCTCTGCTGATGAGAGAAATGTGTAAATATACGGGGTTACACGGTGAATATATGGTTGCTCACACACACATGACACATGATTACTACTTCATTGCATCACTGACATTATTATTTGGTTATTTGGTCATTTGATGTGGTTCCTTTTTTTAAATCAGAAAATAAGGAAAGGATGGGGCAAAATGCAGGGAGACATCTTTAAAAGTAGAAACCAGTGGAACCAAACGACCAACTGAACATTTCCGGTCCTGAAGTCGGGCCTGGACGGGGAACTAGCAGGTGCCTGGTGATCTGAACCGTGGGTTTGCCAGTAAAGAAGGGACATAATCATTTGGTGTATTGCCAGCCACTAGGCGGCCAAAGGGCTTGGCGTGCTGCAGAAACGTTCCACTGGTGAATGGAAAGGAAAACGAACGTCACAAGGGTCACCTTAGTGTGGCTGCGTGTCGGAGGTTCTGACTGTCATCTGTGCCTTCTCACCAAACAGACGTTCACAGTTCCATCCTTGGATACTCTTGCGTGGTGCTTCGTTATTGGAGACCTGTGCTAGTCATTGGACTGTCCGTCATGTTCAAACATAAGGCAGCTCATGAGGGTACTTAACACCAGAACACCTTTGGCCATACTTTGATGATCAACTTTGTAATTGTTTCATGAGATGTGTGTCCGTATGTGTGGAGAGAAGCCCAGAGCAGTCAGCTGATCACCAGCTGGTGGTGAGTTGGATCAGATCGACCCGTTCTCACTCCTAACCCGTCAAATACCGTCGTTTGGTAAGGGCTCATTGGCGTCGGAAAGCAACGCATGGAGGCACCCTTTAGCATGTGGCGTATGTGACGAACCGGGCTTTCAACTAACTCCAATGTAAACCCACCTGTGGCGTTAAAGGGACTGTATGTACGTTTTTACACGTAACATGTTTTAAAGGTCCCACATCGTGCTCATTTTCAGGTTCATACTTGTATTTTCTGTTTTTACAAGAACATGTTAACATGTTTTAATGTTCAAAAAAGCAACTTTATTTTCCTCATATTGTCTGCCTGAATATGCCTCTATTCACCGTCTGTCTGAAACGCTTCGTTTTAGCGCATTTCAATGGAATTGTATTGCTAGGCAACAGCTTGGGTCCATGTTTACTTCCTGTCAGCTGATGTTATTCACATACACTGCAACAGGAAATATTCTGGGACACATTTAGAAGGTTAACGTTTAAATCTGTGAAAGGATTTATATATTGTGTATTTGTGACATCACAAATGGACAGAAATCCTGGAAGCTTGTTTTAAAGGCACAGTTTCTGATTGTGAGACGTGTGGATTTCTCAGTGGATTGAGCGTTTTGATACTTTCACAGTATTTATATAGAACTTAAACCTGCTTTATAATAAAAAAGACATGAAAATTTCACTTTTTACAATATGGGTCCTTTAATATTTTTTTTTTTTGCCAATGTGTGAACAGGTTGTAACCTATAACCTAAAAAAATTAGACCTTCCGCAGGTTTCCTCTATCAGCCTGTAGACTGCTTTTAATGTGAAGAACCTGGGCCCTATTTCTGAGAAAATTATTTATTTATATTATTATTATTACTATCAATTACAAATTCATCAGATCGTTAGTAATTTGACATGATAATTGTATGGTAATTAAAACATGAATAAAATGTATTTTAACCTAAATGACATATGTCTTTTCAGAATAACACATCATAGAACGGGGCAGATGTGAGATAAAGCCTTTACCATCTCTGATGGGTTCTTCCTGCTCTGAGCATATATGTGATTAATCAGGGGATCACTTACAGTCGCTCTTAAAGGTTACCGCCACACTCTGCTGTAAGTAGGAGTTGATAAATGAGTCTTATTCTTCACACACATTCACACTTTCTTATAGAAACTTGATAGATGGGTGCACGGCTCTGTGCACGCCAGTCAAGTTCTTTCACACCAAACTGGAAAATCCATTTCTTTATGGACCTGGCTTTGTGCACACAGCGTTGTCATGTTGAAACAGGAAAGAAACTAACACAAACCACAAAGTTGAAAGAACACCATTGTCTACTACTGTACAGGATTATTCCACTAGATCTACTTCTACTAAAACTACTACTACTGCTTCCAATAATGCTGCAGCTGCTGCTCCTTGAACACAGACCAGGGCTCAGCGACCTTTACTATCAAAAGAGACAATTTAGGCAAAAAGAAAAAAATCAATCTGTCTGGAGTCACAAACCATGTGATCATTGTGATGAAGGTAACACAGTTTATAGTCTCAGTATATAGTATATAAGTCTAATGCAGTGAGGGCCAAAGAGACAATGTACTACGGAGTATTAGGACCACATTGAGGGAAAAACATCTGAGATTTACACAATAAAATCAGAATATTACGAGAAAAGACGTCGTAATATTATGAGAATAAAGTCATAACTTCACGAGAAAAAAAAGTCGTAACTTTACGAGAAAAATAGTCGTAATATAACGAGAAAAAAAGTCGTAATATTCTGAGAATAAAGTCATAGCTTTATGAGAATAAAAGAAAATAACACATAAATTTACTACTTTATAATATTATGACTTTATTCACTAAATCTCAGATGTATTTTTTTTCCTCAATGTGTTCCTAATACTCCGTCGTACCGTCGTACCATAGACCTACAACAATGATCAATAAAAATGAAAATGTAAACAAAGAGCAGTTATTCATTTCCATTTTTAAACTCCACAGGGAGCCACTGGAGAGGAGCTGAAGAGACACAGGTTGCTGACCCCTGACCTCTGACCTAGAATATCATTAGAGCATTAAGATTTGCTTTCATTTAAATGAAGGGGCTTTTAGACCAAACTATGAAAGAGAAGCTCAGAAGTGTGTGTCTACGTACATTAAACCACACGGAGCATCTTTATTCTTTGTGTCTTTGTGTTTTGCTGTAATGAGGAAGTCATCTGATCCAAACAGAAGCAGTGAAGCTGCTGATCTCTCTCCAAGGAGGAAATTCAAACAGAAACCACTCCAGAGGATTAGAAATTATTTCAGTCACATGGGGGCGGGGGGGACCAGTTAGCACATGCACTGCATGGAGGTAATGTGATGTGAGGATTTTGGAAAAACAGGAAACACCAGAGTTACGCAACAACGGTTGAATAGATGATAGATGAGGTAATGCAGGATTCCCGTTGAACTTTCTACCTGTCTGGGCGAGGCTGCTGGAGGCTCAGGGAGGATTAGGGAGGACGGAGGGAGGAGGGATGGGGGGGTGGAGAGGTGTGGAGTTTTGTAGAGGTGGATGAAACTCTGTGTGAAACCTGTGGTTTCCTGTCTCCTTTACTAAAGTAAACCGCTGAGCTGTTGCGTATGCAGAATGTTTGTTCCTGTTGCAACACAAAAGCATTTTCCACACATCGTGGAGGAGGGGGGGGGGGGGTTATCACATCACAGTTTGACCCATATTAAGGTCATTGCACATATTTGGACTGAAGCTATAAATAGGTTATGAATATTCAATTCACTGTCTTAATATGGTCATTTCTAAGCAAAAGACTTTGGAGTTAAAGTAGAAGTGTCCTCTGAAAAGTTACGACTGTCATGGGACACTACTGTACAAGATTATTCCACTAGATCTACTTCTACTAAAACTACTACTGCTTCCAATGATGCTGCAGCTGCTGCTCCTTGAACACAGACCAGGGCTCAGCAACCTTTACTACAAAAAAGAGACATTTTAGGCAAAAAGAAAAAAAAAATCTGTCTGGAGTCACAAACCATGTGATCATTGTGATGAAGGTAACTCAGTTTATAGTCTCAGTATATAGAATATCAGTCTAATGCAGTGAGGGCCAAAGAGACAATGTACCACGGAGTATTAGGGCCACATTGAGGGAAAACACATCTGAGATTTACACAATAAAGTCAGAATATTACGAGAAAAAAGAAAATAACACGTAAAATTACTACTTTATAATATTCTGACTTTATTCTCTAAATTTCAGATTTATTTTTTTCCTCAATGTGGCCCTAATACTCCGTCGTACCGTCGTACCATAGACCTACGACAATGATAAATAGAAATGAAAATGTAAACAAAGATCAGTTATTCATTTCCATTTTTATAAATCCACAGGGAGCCACTGGAGAGGAGCTGAAGAGACGCAGGTTGCTGACCTCTGACCTCTGACCTCTGGTCCAGAGATTGACGGGTTGAGTAAGAATGGACCTGAGAATTAGTTTTAAAATAGGTCCTGAACTGCTCAGGAATATTCCCTTCACCAGGAAGTATCTTATAAAAAAAAAACCTTGTTTGAGTAATATTGATATCATAAATAGTACGAATGTGGACTTTCTGAAATAGAGGAGCAGATGTGTGACTCTGATCCTAATAAAACGTTTTATGGAGGACTAAAATTTGATGTAGATTAGTAAGAAAAGTACTCGCCAAAACTATATTACAACATGAAAGACGGGGATAAATGAGACTGTAATAAAGAGTGAGGAGACAGGTTGTGGTGACGGAGCACACTGGAGCATGCAGACGCTAAAAGGAGAGTGAATATTTGACTTGTATTTATCCGGTGGCCAAAAAACACCGCTCAAAATATTAATGTTGTAATTAGGTGTTTGGCAATGACTAAGCACTGTGAATCCCCTGTACTGTTTATGAAAACTACTGTACAAATACAGTTGCATTGCCTTGCATAACTAACACCAGAGGTATAGTGTTGCAATACTGCTGCTACGTCTGCTTCTAGTGCATCTGAACAATAAAGAGTTGTTCCACCATGAAGAGCCTCCAGAACAGCTACAGTGCTCCTCGTCATACCCTGTTCCATCATTGTATGAAACTCTACTGGAGGGATGAACAGTATATTCCCTAATTTGGTGTTTTTGATGGTGGTGGTGGAGAGCGTTGTCTCACATGTCAATCAATCAATCAATCAAACTTTATTTATATACAGCACCTTTCAAACAAGTCAAATGCAATTCAAAGTGCTGGACAGACGACTGATAAAAAATATAGTGTTAAAAATGGATTTAGAGATTAATGCACCAAAACAACCAATATAAAAATGTATTGAATAAGAAAGCAATAAAAGATGGGTATTTAAGATTAAAAAAAAGATAAATTAAATAAAAATAACACTAAAAACAAATACATACAAATTGTGAAACTACACAAAATAAGCAGATTGTATTAAAAATAATAAAATTTTAATCAAATAAAATAGAATAAAAGAGATAATAATGATCAGCAATAAAATGTTGATTAAATAAAATAGAGTAAAATAAACACTATAATGATGACGATAAATAAATTAAGTATTAAAAATAAAAGCGTGGCTCTAAAATCTCCGGTAGATGTTCAGAGTGGATCGGATGTGGTGACTTTGAGGGTCTATATGATTCACATCAACCATCACCAGAGCCCTTGTAACCTGTATTCAATGTGTTTCTCTCCACTCATATATTCAGGTCTGTTAGTTAGTTATCTGTACCGCTGGTGTCTTCCTGTTAACCTCTGACACCATGTACCACTTCTCCTCCTGGTGCATAACTCTAATCCTCTGTCAGGCTGCAGAATGTTTGCTGGCAGCACCACCATGTGGTAACACCGGCTGCTGATGGATCTATCCACCGACGGTGCTCCAAAGCATGACACCAACAGTAGGATGGTTTAAACACCTGTATGTTGTAATGCAACGCAGCAGCCCTGTAATAACACTTAGTATTTGATAAGATATGAACTCAGTTATAGTAAGCTTTTAGGCTGTAGTCCAGGGGTCAGCAACCTTTACTATCAACAGAGACATTTTATACGACGTATAGTATTAGGACCACACAGAGGAATAAAAATGAATCTGAGATTTCGAGAATAAAGTCATAATATTATGATAATAAAGTCAGAAGTTTACGAGAAAAAAAGAAAATAATATGTAAAATGACTTCTTTATAATACTACGACTTTATTCTCATACTACTGTATGACTTTTTTCTCATAAACCTATGACTTTAATCTTGTTATATTACGACTTTATTCTCGTAAACTTCTGACTTTATTTTCATAAAATTGTTTACTTTATTTCTCTAAATCTCAGATTAATTTTTTTGTGTTATTTTTTTGTAGTATAGTAGTAGTAATAATAGTATAGTAGATGTAATAGCAGTAATAGTAGTAGTAACAGTGGTAATAGTAGGTTATTCTTTGGTAGTTTAGTGGTAGTATAGTAGTAATAGTAGTAATAGTAGTAATAGTAGTAATAGTAGTAATAGTAGTAGTAATATTAGTAGTAATAGTAGTAATATTAGTAGTAGTAGTAGTATATTCTTTGGTAGTTTAGTGGTAGTATAGTAGTAATAGTAGTAATAGTAGTAATATTAGTAGTAATAGTAGTAATATTAGTAGTAGTAGTAGTAATATTAGTAGTAGTAGTAGTATATTCTTTGGTAGTTTAGTGGTAGTATAGTAGTAATAGTAGTAATAGTAGTAATAGTAGTAGTAATATTAGTAGTAATAGTAGTAATAGTAGTAATAGTAGTAATATTAGTAGTAATAGTAGTAATATTAGTAGTAATAGTAGTAATATTACTAGTAGTAGTAGTATATTCTTTGGTAGTATCAAAAGAAGCCTCCTGGTAGCTTCATCAATTTTACCGTAAAACTGGTAATAAATGTTCCACAAGAATTGTGGTAAACATGATATGGAGTAAAAGTTGGCTAAACTATGTAATTACAGTTACGTTTCCACCTTTTTTGTCTTTGACTCTGAGTCATTTCTAATAATCTAATTTAAAATAATCTCATTACAGAAGTTATTTAACGTAGTAGTTTACAGCAGGTTGACTCCAGGCGCGACATTTAGACACATTACGGTAGACGTTGCCAGGGAGTGACATCACATGACAACCAGAGACATCACAGAGACACTAGAGATGGGAAATACGTCTCTTTTTAGTGATCCAGATCATTTGGCTCAGCTCACCAAAGAAGAGCCGGCTCCTTCAGCTCCCAAACGGCTCTTCGTTTTACCACTTCTGCCTTTTTATAATTCAGCCAAATTTAGCACTGTTTTGACCTATGATTAGTATGTTTGCGCATAAAACACTTAAATTATTCAATTTCATTAAACTAAACCTTATAATTTCCTGAATACCATAATTGTACATGCTGCTTCGTTTCCGACTGTCACTCATCTTGTCTGCTATTCGCGCCTCCTCTCTCTCTTTCTCTCCTCCTCTCCCTCCTGCTCTGTACCTGTAGACCATCAGCGCTCTGTACCTGTAGACCATCAGCGCTCTGTACCTGTAGACCGTCAGCACCACGCCCCTCCCTGCTTGATGGTATGATCCTTGTCTGGTCATCACCTGATTGGTCGCACAGACGTCATTAACACAACATTAATGGTAAGTGTCCACAGGGGCGTTTTTTATCGCGAGGGGACGCGACACTTCCCAGCATTGGACGCTTGATGGGCTGTCACTAGAAACAACACACTCGGCTCCTGATTGGACGAACTCTTTCCCTCCGTGGGCTGCTGCTCCCAGCTTTCAAACCAGAAACCACATGGAGACTCGTTTGGAAACTTTCTTCTCTTATTTCACGAAAATAGTTCACCAAAATGTGTTTCTGAAAACATTTGAGGCGATAAATAATTCTGCAGCTGCTCAATCTGTCTTTATTTTAGATCGACAACGTTTATTTTAAAAGATTCTCGGGAGTTTCAAGAGGCGGCGAGTCACGTCGGACGCCTGTGATTTGCATAAAGTAGACTAGACCTCAACTTTATGCAAATGAGGAACGGCCGTCGTGACGCTCCGTTTCTCGAATCGCGCCTCCACGCTACCAGAATGCATTGCACGGCTGCTTTACATAGACAATGAATGGGAAGCGTGGAAAGCACGGAGCCTGTGGACACACACCATCAGTAACAATCAGTGCTTGAAGTGCCTGTGGCGCGGAGAAGATCATCATATCATTCTGCCTTGAATTAATTAAAGAAAGAAACAGCTCTCGGACGGGAGCCGGCTCCCATCGTTCACTTAAAAGAGCTCAATGAACCGGCTCAATGAACCGGCTCAATGAACCGGCTCAATGAACCGGCTCGTTCGCGACCGACACATCACTAGGAGACACATCACTAGTAGACACAATGGAGCTGCAGTGATGATACATTGTAGCCTTCATCCATGATATTAATACATCCATCACTGTAGCAGCAGCTTCACTCACAGAGAGCATCATTAAGCATCATTTAACTCGGGCACTGATTAACCGTTAACCGTTAACCGTTAACTCTACAGGCAGCTAGCTGAGCAGCTGCTGGAGCACCACTAACCGGTATCAGCTGCACCTCCTCTCTGCTAAACTAAGCTAACATCCGCTATCAGAACTACCCAGCTGATAATCTGCCTCAGAGATTATTATTATTATTATTATGATGGAGTTTCCTTTTGATCTGAACCAGTTGTTCTCTGAGAGAGTCTCCATCCTGGACCAGACTCTGGTAGCAGGTCGCAACTCAACAGGAAGGTGAGTCAGATAACAGATGAATGATGTGCTCCTTCTCTTTGTTGTTGTTAGTTAGCCTGGTAACGTTAGCATCAACAGAGAGGAGCATCTCTGTAGAGATCCTCTAGAGACACTATGATGACAAACTACATGCAAAACTCTGACATGCTTTAATGCTGTCCAGATGTTGTCATGCTCTCTGTGTTGTCCTGTTTGCACAGAAGAGACAGAGAAGAGACAAGGTGTGTCTGCAGGGTGTGTTTACCACTGAGATCACTGGAGGAGCAGAAACACCATCAGTCAGTCATCAGTCAGAAACAGGGTTAACACACAGTCACAGGTTGATGGGGTCATAGAATAGAATACAAAGCTTTATTGTCATGGTATTAAAGAGAAGGAGATTCACAGTGTCCACTTCTGGTCAGTTCTTTAAAACAAATACTTGACTAAAGACTAAATGAGGCAGGTAAAACATATAACAGGTAAAACACACACAGTTATAAAGCAAATAAAACAGGTAAAGTAGATGTAATAAATATAAACACAAGTGTTACACTAGAAGTATTAAAATAAAGATAGATGTAATGTAAACAGATGTAATAAATAAAATGTAAACAAAGTTGTACTTGAGGTGTATATATATATATTGCATCTAAATACAGCATGTAGTTGTGGTACTGTGAGGGAGGTGGAGCATCCAGAGGAAACGATGCAAACATAGAAGAGACCAGAGGCCTGTACTACGAAGTGAGTTAAACATCTCCAGGGTATCTTCTCGTTATCTGGCTTCACTTACCCTAACAACCGAGATCTCGCTAAACTGTACTACGAAGCTGGTTATCAACTCAGTAAGTCAACCCAGGGTTTCTCAGTCTGGATATGAGTTCACATGAACGAGGAGGTGTTTGCTGCATCTGACCAATCACAGACATGAACAAGTCTACAGACAGGCAGAGCGGCACATTATACAAAGAGCAAACTATATTAGACAAATACGAAGAAATTAAACACTTAATCCAGACTAACAGTAACACAGTTGAAGCTGCCAAATGCAGGAAGAACAGCTTGAAAAAGAAAAAACTCCAGATGTGTGAATGCGTTAATTAACAGATTTATTAATTTAACGGAATACTCAAAAGTCGAATATACTCGTCTAAATATAAATAGCTTTTCAGAATGTAGAAGATGAATGGATTACTTATCTTTTTACCCTGCAAAAATGTTGTTGCGTCTATGAGTATTTAAACCTCCTTTCACCTGCTTCCCTCCTCTCTGACGGTGTGAAACGGACTCGAGAGCAAGTAAAAACAAATAAATATAAAAATATAATTCAAAGCGGAAAACACCCACAACATAAAGTCAGCTGTCATTCCTGTATCTGTCAGTTTAAACTGTGTTGTTTTTAGCTGGATTATGATTTAAATTTCTTCATATGTGTGTAATATTATCATATAATCACCGCACTGAGCTCTGATTGGTCAGTAGGAGGTGCTTTTATAGGAGTTGATCTCTGATCTGGAACATAACCTGCTCCGAGCAGGTTAGCCGTTCAGCATCAGTTACCATGGTGATCTACCCCGGTAAGAAGTGATCCAGCTTCGTAGTACCGAAAACCCAGAGTTAACCCTGAAGTTACCTCGATAACCGCAAATCCTGATTCGTAGTACAGGCCTCAGGGCTGCTGTCGAAAAGTCCCAAAAAAAATACATCTTAGTGTCTTTTCCTAACCCACAATGTAAAACGTGAGATTTTGTTTTATTATAAAGCAGGTTTAAGTTCTATATAAATACTGTGAAAGGATCAAAACACTCAATCCATGGAGAAACACACACAGCCCGTATTCAGAAACGACGCCTTTAAACAAGCCATCAGGATTTCTGTAATTTCCTCCTTGCTGTTTGACGAGTGCCTCATTCAGACGCTGCTTTGTAAATCATATTCTGCTCTACTGTGTTCGTCTCTGTAGGCCACATCTTCAGGCCCACATAGCCACAGTTATTGATGAACTTGGGACAGCCTCAGCAAAGGTGAGTCACTAGGTGAGGTAGTGTGTTTATGATCTTATATGTTGTTTAGTTGTTTGTGTTTAACAGTGTTGGTGCTTTGCTCTCCACAGGCCCAACAGCTCCCAGCGTCTATAACCAGCGCTTCTAAGCTGCAGTCCCAGAAGCATCAGCTCTACCTGCTGACTGACGGAGAGCGCAACAGGTACGGCTCACATCCTTCCCTCAGCTTTCACTCATTACATACACACTGACTGAGCTGCACGGAGCTGAGTCTTACTGTGCTCACAATGCATGTACTGTAGTGTTGAAACACTCATGGAGGCAGCTCTCCTCAAATCAAACACTAGGTGATGTGAAAATCATACTCACTGCCCCTCTCTCACCCTCCTCTCACACTCCTCTCATTCTCCTCTCACCCTCCTCTCCCCCCTCTCTCATCCTCCTCTCACCCTCCTCTCATCCTCCTCTCACCCTCCTCTCACCCTCCTCTCATTCTCCTCTCACCCTCCTCTCCCCCCTCTCTCATCCTCCTCTCACCCTCCTCTCATTCTCCTCTCCCCCTCCTCTCCCCCCTCTCTCATCCTCCTCTTACCCTCCTCTCACCCTCCTCTCACCCTCCTCTCACCCTCCTCTCACACTCCTCTCATTCTCCTCTCACCCTCCTCTCCCCCCTCTCTCATCCTCCTCTCACCCTCCTCTCATCCTCCTCTCACCCTCCTCTCACACTCCTCTCACACTCCTCTCACCCTCCTCTCCCCCCTCTCTCATCCTCCTCTTACCCTCCTCTCACCCTCCTCTCACCCTCCTCTCACCCTCCTCTCACCCTCCTCTCACCCTCCTCTCACACTCCTCTCATTCTCCTCTCACCCTCCTCTCCCCCCTCTCTCATCCTCCTCTCACCCTCCTCTCATCCTCCTCTCACCCTCCTCTCACACTCCTCTCACACTCCTCTCACCCTCCTCTCCCCCCTCTCTCATCCTCCTCTTACCCTCCTCTCACCCTCCTCTCACCCTCCTCTCACCCTCCTCTTACCCTCCTCTCACCCTCCTCTCACCCTCCTCTCACCCTCCTCTTACCCTCCTCTCACCCTCCTCTCACCCTCCTCTCATCCTCCTCTCACCCTCCTCTCACACTCCTCTCACACTCCTCTCACCCTCCTCTCCCCCCTCTCTCATCCTCCTCTCACCCTCCTCTCATCCTCCTCTCACCCTCCTCTCACACTCCTCTCACACTCCTCTCACCCTCCTCTCCCCCCTCTCTCATCCTCCTCTCACCCTCCTCTCACACTCCTCTCACCCCTCTCTCATCCTCCTCTCATCCTCCTCTCACCCTCCTCTCCCCCCTCTCTCATTCTCCTCTCACCCTCCTCTCCCCCCTCTCTCATCCTCCTCTTACCCTCCTCTCACCCTCCTCTCACCCTCCTCTCACACTCCTCTTACACTCCTCTCATCCTCCTCTCACACTCCTCTCACACTCCTCTCACCCCTCTCTCATCCTCCTCTCATCCTCCTCTCACCCTCCTCTCCCCCCTCTCTCATTCTCCTCTCACCCTCCTCTCCCCCCTCTCTCATCCTCCTCTTACCCTCCTCTCACCCTCCTCTCACCCTCCTCTCACCCTCCTCTCACACTCCTCTCACACTCCTCTCACCCTCCTCTCCCCCCTCTCTCATCCTCCTCTTACCCTCCTCTCACCCTCCTCTCACCCTCCTCTCACACTCCTCTCACACTCCTCTCACCCTCCTCTCCCCCCTCTCTCATCCTCCTCTTACCCTCCTCTCACCCTCCTCTCACACTCCTCTCCCCCCTCTCTCATTCTCCTCTCACCCTCCTCTCCCCCCTCTCTCATCCTCCTCTTACCCTCCTCTCACCCTCCTCTCACCCTCCTCTCACACTCCTCTTACACTCCTCTCATCCTCCTCTCATCCTCCTCTCATCCTCCTCTCACCCTCCTCTCCCCCCTCTCTCATTCTCCTCTCACCCTCCTCTCCCCCCTCTCTCATCCTCCTCTTACCCTCCTCTCACCCTCCTCTCACCCTCCTCTCACCCTCCTCTCACACTCCTCTCACACTCCTCTCATCCTCCTCTCACCCTCCTCTCACACTCCTCTCATCCTCCTCTCACCCTCCTCTCACCCTCCTCTCACACTCCTCTCATCCTCCTCTCATCCTCCTCTCACCCTCCTCTCACCCTCCTCTCACACTCCTCTCACACTCCTCTCACCCTCCTCTCACCCTCCTCTCACACTCCTCTCACACTCCTCTCACCCTCCTCTCCCCCCTCTCTCATCCTCCTCTCACCCTCCTCTCACCCTCCTCTCACACTCCTCTCATCCTCCTCTCATCCTCCTCTCACCCTCCTCTCACCCTCCTCTCACACTCCTCTCACACTCCTCTCACCCTCCTCTCACCCCTCTCTCATCCTCCTCTCACCCTCCTCTCCCCCCTCTCTCATTCTCCTCTCACCCTCCTCTCCCCCCTCTCTCATCCTCCTCTTACCCTCCTCTCACCCTCCTCTCACCCTCCTCTCACACT
This sequence comes from Sebastes fasciatus, assembly GCF_043250625.1. Classification (NCBI taxonomy): domain Eukaryota; kingdom Metazoa; phylum Chordata; class Actinopteri; order Perciformes; family Sebastidae; genus Sebastes; species Sebastes fasciatus. Next base: position 31,513,899 of record NC_133811.1, read on the forward strand.
CCTCTCATTCTCCTCTCACCCTCCTCTCCCCCCTCTCTCATCCTCCTCTCACCCTCCTCTCACCCTCCTCTCACCCTCCTCTCATCCTCCTCTCACCCTCCTCTCACCCTCCTCTCATTCTCCTCTCACCCTCCTCTCCCCCCTCTCTCATCCTCCTCTCACCCTCCTCTCACCCTCCTCTCATCCTCCTCTCACCCTCCTCTCACCCTCCTCTCACACTCCTCTCATCCTCCTCTCATCCTCCTCTCACCCTCCTCTCACCCTCCTCTCACACTCCTCTCACCCTCCTCTCCCCCTCTCTCATCCTCCTCTTACCCTCCTCTCACCCCTCTCTCATCCTCCTCTCATCCTCCTCTCACCCTCCTCTCCCCCCTCTCTCATTCTCCTCTCACCCTCCTCTCCCCCTCTCCATCCTCCTCTCACCCTCCTCTCATCCTCCTCTCACCCTCCTCTCACCCTCCTCTCACACTCCTCTCACTCCTCTCCCCTCCTCTCCCCCCTCTCTCATCCTCCTCTCACCCTCCTCTCACCCTCCTCTCACCTCCTCTCATTCTCCTCTCACCCTCCTCTCCCCCTCTCTCATCCTCCTCTCACTCCTCTCACTCCTCTCACCCTCCTCTCACCCTCCTCTCATCCTCCTCTCACCCTCCTCTCCCCCCTCTCTCATCCTCCTCTCACCCTCCTCTCACACTCCTCTCACACTCCTCTCACACTCCTCTCATCCTCCTCTCACACTCCTCTCACCCTCCTCTCACCCTCCTCTCACCCTCCTCTCATCCTCCTCTCACCCTCCTCTCCCCCCTCTCTCATCCTCCTCTCACCCTCCTCTCACACTCCTCTCACACTCCTCTCATCCTCCTCTCACACTCCTCTCACACTCCTCTCATCCTCCTCTCACCCTCCTCTCACCCTCCTCTCACCCTCCTCTCATTCTCCTCTCACCCTCCTCTCCCCTCTCTCTCATCCTCCTCTCACCCTCCTCTCATCCTCCTCTCACCCTCCTCTCACCCTCCTCTCACCCTCCTCTCATTCTCCTCTCACCCTCCTCTCCCCCCTCTCTCATCCTCCTCTCACACTCCTCTCACACTCCTCTCATCCTCCTCTCACCCTCCTCTCACCCTCCTCTCATTCTCCTCTCACCCTCCTCTCCCCCCTCTCTCATCCTCCTCTTACCCTCCTCTCACACTCCTCTCATCCTCCTCTCACCCTCCTCTCACCCTCCTCTCACCCTCCTCTCATCCTCCTCTCACCCTCCTCTCACCCTCCTCTCATTCTCCTCTCACCCTCCTCTCCCCCTCTCTCATCCTCCTCTCACCCTCCTCTCATCCTCCTCTCACCCTCCTCTCACCCTCCTCTCACCCTCCTCTCATCCTCCTCTCACCCTCCTCTCCCCCCTCTCTCATCCTCCTCTCACCCTCCTCTCACCCTCCTCTCATTCTCCTCTCACCCTCCTCTCCCCCTCTCTCATCCTCCTCTTACCCTCCTCTCACACTCCTCTCACACTCCTCTCACACTCCTCTCACCCTCCTCTCCCCCCTCTCTCATCCTCCTCTTACCCTCCTCTCACCCCTCTCTCATCCTCCTCTCATCCTCCTCTCACCCCCTCTCCCCCTCTCTCATTCTCCTCTCACCCTCCTCTCCCCCCTCTCTCATCCTCCTCTCACCCTCCTCTCATCCTCCTCTCACCCTCCTCTCACCCTCCTCTCACACTCCTCTCATCCTCCTCTCACCCTCCTCTCCCCCTCTCTCATCCTCCTCTCACCCTCCTCTCACCCTCCTCTCACCCTCCTCTCATTCTCCTCTCACCCTCCTCTCCCCCCTCTCTCATCCTCCTCTCACACTCCTCTCACACTCCTCTCACCCTCCTCTCACCCTCCTCTCATCCTCCTCTCACCCTCCTCTCCCCCCTCTCTCATCCTCCTCTCACCCTCCTCTCATCCTCCTCTCACCCTCCTCTCCCCCCTCTCTCATCCTCCTCTCACCCTCCTCTCACACTCCTCTCACACTCCTCTCATCCTCCTCTCACCCTCCTCTCACCCTCCTCTCACCCTCCTCTCATTCTCCTCTCACCCTCCTCTCCCCCTCTCTCATCCTCCTCTCACACTCCTCTCACCCTCCTCTCATCCTCCTCTCACCCTCCTCTCACCCTCCTCTCACCCTCCTCTCATTCTCCTCTCACCCTCCTCTCCCCCCTCTCTCATCCTCCTCTCACACTCCTCTCCACTCCTCTCATCCTCCTCTCACCCTCCTCTCACCCTCCTCTCATTCTCCTCTCACCCTCCTCTCCCCCCTCTCTCATCCTCCTCTTACCCTCCTCTCACACTCCTCTCATCCTCCTCTCACCCTCCTCTCACCCTCCTCTCATTCTCCTCTCACCCTCCTCTCCCCCCTCTCTCATCCTCCTCTCACCCTCCTCTCACACTCCTCTCATTCTCCTCTCACCCTCCTCTCCCCCTCTCTCATCCTCCTCTCACCCTCCTCTCACCCTCCTCTCACACTCCTCTCACCCTCCTCTCATTCTCCTCTCACCCTCCTCTCCCCCCTCTCTCATCCTCCTCTTACCCTCCTCTCACCCCTCCTCTCACACTCCTCTCATCCTCCTCTCATCCTCCTCTCACCCTCCTCTCACCCTCCTCTCACCCTCCTCTCACACTCCTCTCACACTCCT